>NC_091410.1:1533854-1840625 GCF_032191515.1 Phaenicophaeus curvirostris
TCAGATAATATCGGAGAAGCTCGGAGAAAGTCAAAGAAGGTCAGAGAAGGGCAAAAACGGGAGGAGAAGTGCAAAGACCAGTGGAAAAAGGAGGAGAATATCGGAGAAGGGCAAGGGGGGGTGGAGAATGGCAAAAGGGGGCGGAGAAGGACAAAGAAAGGCAAAGAAGGGCAAAGACGGTTGGAGAAGGGCAAAGATGAGCGAAGAATGGCGGAGAATATCGGAGAAGGGCAAAGATGGATGGAGAAGTGTGGAGAATATCGGACAAGTGCAAAGATGGGTAAAGACGGGCGGAGATGTTTAAAGACGGGCGGAGATGGGTAAAGACGGGCGGAGATGGGTGGAGAATATCGGAGAAGGTCAAAGAAGTTCAAAGTCGGGCGGAGAAGTTCAAAGTCGGGCGGAGAAGTTCAAAGTCGGGCGGAGAATATCGGAGAAAGGCAAAGATGGGCGGAGAAGGGCAAAGATGGGCGGAGAAGGGCAAAGATGGGCGGAGAAGGGCAAAGATGGGCGGAGAAGGGCAGAGAATATCGTAGAAGGGCAAAGATGGGCGGAGAAAAGCAAAGACTTCCAGAGAAGGCAAAGAAAGGCAGAGAAGGGCAAAGACGGGGGAGAAGGGCAATGACTGGTGGAGAAGAGAAAAGAACTTTGGAGAACGGCGAAGACAGGTGGAGAAGGGCGGAGAATATCGGAGAAGTGCAAAGAAGGGCAAAGATGGCAGGAGAAGGGCAAAGATGGCAGGAGAAGGACGGAGAATATCAAAGAAGGGCAAAGACGGGCGGGGAAGGGCAAAGACGGGCGGGGAAGGGCGAAGACGGGCGGGGAAAGGCGAAGACGGGCGGGGAAAGGCGAAGACGGGCGGGGAAGGGCGAAGACGGGCGGAGATTATCGGAGGAGTGCAAAGATGGGCAAAGACGGGCGGGGAAAGGCAAAGACGGGTGGAGAAGGGCAAAGAAGGGTGGAGAAGGGCAAAGACGGGCGGACAAGGGCAAAAAAGTTTGGAGAAGTGCGGAGAATATCGGAGAAGGGCAAAGACAGGCAGAGAAGGGCAAAGACAGGCGGAGAAGGGCAAAGACAGGCGGAGAAGGGCAAAGACAGGCGGAGAAGTGCCGAGAATATCGGAGAAGTGAAAGATGGGCAAAGACAATGGGAGAAGGGCAAAGAAGGTTAGAGAAGAGCAAAGAAGGTTAGAGAAGGGCAAAGACGGGTGGAGAAGGACAAAGATGGGAGGAGAAGGACAGAGAATATCAGAGAAGGGCAAAGACGGGCGGAGAAGGGCAAAGACGGGCGGAGAAGGGCAAAGACGGGCGGAGAAGGGCAAAGACGGGCAGAGAAGGGCAAAGACGGGCGGAGAAGGGCAAAGACGGGCGGAGAAGGGCAAAGACGGGCGGAGAAGGGCAAAGACGGGCGGAGAAGGGCAAAGACGGGCGGAGAAGGGCAAAGACGGGCGGAGAAGGGCAAAGACGGGCGGACAAGGGCAAAGACGGGCGGACAAGGGCAAAGACGGGCGGACAAGGGCAAAGACGGGCGGACAAGGGCAAAGACGGGTGGAGAAGGATGGAGAATATCAAAAAAGGGCAAAGACGGGCGGAGAAAGGCAAAGACGGGCGGAGAAGGGCAAAATGGTTGGAGAATGGCAATGACGAGCGGAGAAGGGCGGAGAATATCGGAGAAGGGCAAAGACGGGCGGAGATGGGTGGAGAATAGCGGAGAAGAGCAAAGAAGAGCTAAGAAAAGGGGAGAACCTCAAATTCGGGCGAAGAAACTCAAAGTCGGGAGAAGAACCTCAAAGTCGGGCGGAGAAGATCAGAAATGGGCGGAGAAGAGCAGAGAATATCGGAGAAGGGCAAAGACAGGGGAGAAGGGCAATGAGTGGTGGAGAAGAGCAAAGAACTGCGGAGAATGGCAAAGACAGGTGGAGAAGGGCAGAGAATATCGGAGAAGAGCAAAGAAGGGTAAAGACGGGCGGCAAAGGGTAAAGATGGGAGGAAAAGGGCAAAGACGGGCGGAGAAGTGCAAAGATGGGCGGTGAAGAGAAAAGACGGTCAGAGAAGTGCGGAGAGTACTGGAGAAGGGCAAAGACGGTTGGACAGGGGCAAAGACGGGCAGAGAAGTGCGGAGAATACCAGAGAAGGGCAAAGACGGGCAGAGAAGGGCAAAGACGGGCAGAGAAGGGCAAAGACGGGCAGAGAAGGGCAAAGACGGGCAGAGAAGGGCAAAGACGGGCAGAGAAGGGCAAAGACGGGCAGAGAAGGGCACAGTCGGGCAGAGAAGGGCAAACAACTGCGGAGAATGCAAGGAGGGGCAGAGAAGTGCAAAGACATGCCAAGAAGAGCAAAGACAGGTGCAGAAGGGCAAAGACGGGCTCACAAGTGGAAAAACCAGGGGAGAATGGCAAAGACGGGCGGAGAATGGCAAAGACAGGCGAAGAATGGAAAAGAAAGACGGGCGGAGAATTGTGGAGAGTACCGGAGAATTGCAAAGACGGGTGGAGAAGAGCAAAGACGGGTGGAGAAGAGCAAAGACGGGTGGAGAAGGGCAAAAAGGGTTGGAGAAGGGCAAAAATGGGCAGACAAGAACATAGACGGGGGAGAAGGGCAAAGTCGGGCAGACAAGTGCAAAGAGGTTTTGACAAGGGCAAAGACAGTCTGAGAAGTGCAGAAATATGAGAGAAGGGCAAAGACAGGCGGGCAAAGACGGGCGGACAAGGGCAAAGAGGGTCAGACAAGGGCAAAAACGGGCGGAGAAGGGCAAAGACGGGCGGAGAAGGGCAAAGACGGGCGGAGAAGGGCAAAGACGGGCGGAGAAGGGCAAAGACAGTGGGAGAAGTGAAAAGACGGACAGAGAAGTGCAGAGAATACCAGAGAAGTGCAAAGACAGGAGGAGAGGCGCAAACACTGGCGGAGAAATGCTAAGTCGGGCGGAGAAGAGCATAGATGTACAGAAAAGGGTAAAGACGGGCAGAGAAGGGCAAAGACGAGCGGAGAAGGGCTAAAACGGGCAGAGAAGTGTGGTGAATAACGGAGAAGGGCAAAGAGAGTTGGAGAAGGGCAAAGTCGGGTAGAGAAGAGCAAAGAAGGGTGGAGATGGGCAAAGACGGGCGCAGAAGTTCAAAGACGGGCAGAGAAGGGCAAAGACAGGAAGAAAAGGGCGAAGACGGGGGGAGAAGTGCAAAGACGGGGTAAAAGGCCAAAGACGGGCGGAGAAGGGCAAAGACGGGCGGAGAAGGGCAAAGGCAGGAGGACAAAGGCAAAGAAGGTTGCACAGGGGAAAAAAACAGGCGGAGAAGGGCAAAGAAGGGTGCAGAAGGGAAAAGACGGGCAGAGAAGGGAAAAGACGGGCGGACAAGGGCAAAGACGGGTGGAGAAGAGCAAAGACGGGCGGACAAGGGCAAAGACGGGCGGACAAGGGCAAAGACGAGAAGGGCAAAGTAGGGCGGAGAAGGGCAAAGTAGGGCGGACAAGGGCAAAGACGGGTGGAGAAGTCTAAAGATGGGCGCAGAAGTGAAAAGACGGGCGGACAAGGGCAAAGACGGTCGGACAAGGGCAAAGACAAGCAGACAAGTGCAAAGAATGTCGGAGAAGGACAAAGACGGGCAGAGAAGGGCACAGACGGGCGGAGAAGGGCACAGTTGGGCGGAGAAGAGCAAAGAAGTGCAGAGAATGCAAAGACGGGCAGAGAAGTGCAAAGAGGAGCAAAGACGGGTGGAGAAGCACAAAGCCAGTCAGAGAAGAGCAAAGACGGGCGGACAAGGGCAAAGACGGGCGGACAAGGGCAAAGACGGGCGGACAAGGGCAAAGAAGGGCGGACAAGGGCAAAGACGGGCGGACAAGGGCAAAGACGGGCGGAGAAGGGCAAAGACGGGCGGAGAAGAGCGAAGAAGTACGGAAAAGGGTAAAGACGGGCAGAGAAGAGCTAAAATGGTCGGAGAATTGTGGAGAATAACAAAGAAGGGCAAAGACAGGCGGAGAAGGACAAAGTCGGGCGCAGAAGCGCAAAGATAGGCAGAGAAGGGCAAAGACGGAGGGAGAAGGGCAAAGACGGAGGGAGAAGGGCAAAGACGGGGGAGAAGGGCAAAGACGGGGGGAGAAGGGCAAAGACGGGGGGAGAAGGGCAAAGACGGGCGGAGAAGGGCAAAGACGGGCGGAGAAGGGCAAAGACGGGGGGAGAAGGGCAAAGACGGGGGGAGAAGGGCAAAGACGGGGGGAGAAGGGCAAAGACGGGGGGAGAAGGGCAAAGACGGGGGGAGAAGGGCAAAGACGGGGGGAGAAGGGCAAAGACGGGGGGAGAAGGGCAAAGACGGGGGGAGAAGGGCAAAGACGGCGGGAGAAGGGCAAAGACGGCGGGAGAAGGGCAAAGACGGCGGGAGAAGGGCAAAGACGGCGGGAGAAGGGCAAAGACGGCGGGAGAAGGATGGAGAATATCAAAGAAGGGCAAAGACGGGCGGAGAAAGGCAAAGACGGGCGGAGAAGGGCAAAATGGTTGGAGAATGGCAATGACGAGCGGAGAAGGGCGGAGAATATCGGAGAAGGGCAAAGACGGGCGGAGATGGGCAAAGACGGGCGGAGATGGGTGGAGAATAGCGGAGAAGAGCAAAGAAGAGCTAAGAAAAGGGGAGAACCTCAAATTCGGGCGAAGAAACTCAAAGTCGGGAGAAGAACCTCAAAGTCGGGAGAATAACCTCAAAGTCGGGCGGAGAAGATCAGAAATGGGCGGAGAAGAGCAGAGAATATCGGAGAAGGGCAAAGACAGGGGAGAAGGGCAATGAGTGGTGGAGAAGAGAAAAGAACTGCGGAGAACGGCAAAGACAGGTGGAGAAGGGCAGAGAATATCGGAGAAGAGCAAAGAAGGGTAAAGACGGGCGGCAAAGGGTAAAGATGGGAGGAAAAGGGCAAAGACGGGCGGAGAAGTGCAAAGATGGGCAGAGAAGTGCAAAGACGGGCAGAGAATTGCAAAGACGGTCGGTGAAGAGAAAAGACGGTCAGAGAATTGCGGAGAGTATTGGAGAAGGGCAAAGACGGTTGGACAGGGGCAAAGACAGGTTTAGAAGGGCAAAGACGGGCAGAGAAGTGCGGAGAATACCAGAGAAGGGCGAAGACGGGCGGAGAAGGGCAAAGACGGGCGGAGAAGGGCAAAGACGGGCGGAGAAGGGCAAAGACGGGCGGAGAAGGGCAAAGACGGGCGGAGAAGGGCAAAGACGGGCGGAGAAGGGCAAAGACGGGCGGAGAAGGGCAAAGACGGGCGGAGAAGGGCAAAGACGGGCGGAGAAGGGCAAAGACGGGCGGAGAAGGGCAAAGACGGGCGGAGAAGGGCAAAGACGGGCGGAGAAGGGCAAAGACGGGCGGAGAAGGGCAAAGACGGGCGGAGAAGGGCAAAGACGGGCGGAGAAGGGCAAAGACGGGCGGAGAAGGGCAAAGACGGGCGGAGAAGGGCAAAGACGGGCGGAGAAGGGCAAAGACGGGCGGAGAAGGGCAAAGACGGGCGGAGAAGGGCAAAGACGGGCGGAGAAGGGCAAAGACGGGCGGAGAAGGGCAAAGACGGGCGGAGAAGGGCAAAGACGGGCGGAGAAGGGCAAAGACGGGCGGAGAAGGGCAAAGACGGGCGGAGAAGGGCAAAGACGGGCGGAGAAGGGCAAAGACGGGCGGAGAAGGGCAAAGACGGGCGGAGAAGGGCAAAGACGGGCGGAGAAGGGCAAAGACGGGCGGAGAAGGGCAAAGACGGGCAGAGAAGGGCAAAGACGGGCAGAGAAGGGCAAAGACGGGCAGAGAAGGGCAAAGACGGGCAGAGACGGGCAGAGACGGGCAGAGAAGGGCAAACAACTGTGGAGAATGCAAGGAGGGGCAGAGAAGTGCAAAGACATGCCAAGAAGAGCAAAGACAGGTGCAGAAGGGCAAAGACGGGCTCACAAGTGGAAAAAGCAGGGGAGAATGGCAAAGACAGGCGAAGAAATCCAAAGACAGGAGGAGAAGTGCTGAGAATAACGGAGAAGGGCAAAGACGGGCGAAGAAAGGCAAACCTGGCCGTAGAAGGCAAATATAGGCAGACGAGGGCAAAGACGGGCAAAGGAAGTCAAAGACGGGCGCTAGGAGGGCAAAGAGGGGCGGAGAATGGCAAAGACGGGCGGAGAATGGCAAAGACGGGCGGAGAAGGGCAAAGACGGGCGGAGAAGGGCAAAGACGGGCGGAGAAGGGCAAAGACGGGCGGAGAAGGGCAAAGACGGGCGGAGAAGGGCAAAGACGGGCGGAGAAGGGCAAAGACGGGCGGAGAAGGGCAAAGACGGGCGGAGAAGGGCAAAGACGGGCGGAGAAGGGCAAAGACGGGCGGAGAAGGGCAAAGACGGGCGGAGAAGGGCAAAGACGGGCGGAGAAGGGCAAAGACGGGCGGAGAAGGGCAAAGACGGGCGGAGAAGGGCAAAGACGGGCGGAGAAGGGCAAAGAAAGACGGGCGGAGAATTGTGGAGAGTACCGGAGAATGGCAAAGACGGGTGGAGAAGAGCAAAGACAGGTGGAGAAGGGCAAAAAGGGTTGGAGAAGGGCAAAAATGGGCAGACAAGAACATAGACGGGGGAGAAGGGCAAAGTCGGGCAGACAAGTGCAAAGAGGTTTTGACAAGGGCAAAGACAGTCTGAGAAGTGCAGAAATACGAGAGAAGGGCAAAGACAGGCGGGCAAGGGCAAAGAGGGTCAGACAAGGGCAAAGACGGGCGGAGAAGGGCGAAGACGGGGGGAGAAGTGCAAAGACGGGGTAAAAGGCCAAAGACGGGCGGAGAAGGGCAAAGACGGGCGGAGAAGGGCAAAGACGGGTGGAGAAGGGCAAAGACGGGCGGAGAAGGGCAAAGACGGGCGGAGAAGGGCAAAGACGGGCGGAGAAGGGCAAAGACGGGCGGAGAAGGGCAAAGACGGGCGGAGAAGGGCAAAGAAGGTTGCACAGGGGAAAAAAACAGGCGGAGAAGGGCAAAGAAGGGTGCAGAAGGGAAAAGACGGGCAGAGAAGGGAAAAGACGGGCAGACAAGGGCAAAGACGGGTGGACAAGAGCAAAGACGGGCGGACAAGGGCAAAGACGGGCGGACAAGGGCAAAGACGAGAAGGGCAAATTAGGGCGGAGAAGGGCAAAGTAGGGCGGAGAAGGGCAAAGTAGGGTGGAGAAGGGCAAAGACGGGCGGAGAAGTCTAAAGATGGGCGCAGAAGTGAAAAGACGGGCGGACAAGGGCAAAGACGGTCGGACAAGGGCAAAGACAAGCAGACAAGTGCAAAGAATGTCGGAGAAGGACAAAGACGGGCAGAGAAGGGCACAGACGGGCGGAGAAGGGCACAGTTGGGCGGAGAAGAGCAAAGAAGTGCGGAGAATGCAAAGACGGGCAGAGAAGTGCAAAGACGAGCAAAGACGGGTGGAGAAGCACAAAGCCAGTCAGAGAAGAGCAAAGACGGGCGGACAAGGGCAAAGACGGGCGGACAAGGGCAAAGACGGGCGGACAAGGGCAAAGACGGGCGGACAAGGGCAAAGACGGGCGGACAAGGGCAAAGACGGGCGGACAAGGGCAAAGACGGGTGGAGAAGGATGGAGAATATCAAAAAAGGGCAAAGACGGGCGGAGAAAGGCAAAGACGGGCGGAGAAGGGCAAAATGGTTGGAGAATGGCAATGACGAGCGGAGAAGGGCGGAGAATATCGGAGAAGGGCAAAGACGGGCGGAGATGGGTGGAGAATAGCAGAGAAGAGCAAAGAAGAGCTAAGAAAAGGGGAGAACCTCAAATTCGGGCGAAGAAACTCAAAGTCGGGAGAAGAACCTCAAAGTCGGGCGGAGAAGATCAGAAATGGGCGGAGAAGAGCAGAGAATATCGGAGAAGGGCAAAGACAGGGGAGAAGGGCAATGAGTGGTGGAGAAGAGCAAAGAACTGCGGAGAATGGCAAAGACAGGTGGAGAAGGGCAGAGAATATCGGAGAAGAGCAAAGAAGGGTAAAGACGGGCGGCAAAGGGTAAAGATGGGAGGAAAAGGGCAAAGACGGGCGGAGAAGTGCAAAGATGGGCGGTGAAGAGAAAAGACGGTCAGAGAAGTGCGGAGAGTACTGGAGAAGGGCAAAGACGGTTGGACAGGGGCAAAGACGGGCAGAGAAGTGCGGAGAATACCAGAGAAGGGCAAAGACGGGCAGAGAAGGGCAAAGACGGGCAGAGAAGAGCAAAGACGGGCAGAGAAGGGCAAAGACGGGCAGAGAAGGGCAAAGACGGGCAGAGAAGGGCAAAGACGGGCAGAGAAGGGCAAAGACGGGCAGAGAAGGGCACAGTCGGGCAGAGAAGGGCAAACAACTGCGGAGAATGCAAGGAGGGGCAGAGAAGTGCAAAGACATGCCAAGAAGAGCAAAGACAGGTGCAGAAGGGCAAAGACGGGCTCACAAGTGGAAAAACCAGGGGAGAATGGCAAAGACGGGCGGAGAATGGCAAAGACAGGCGAAGAATGGAAAAGAAAGACGGGCGGAGAATTGTGGAGAGTACCGGAGAATTGCAAAGACGGGTGGAGAAGAGCAAAGACGGGTGGAGAAGAGCAAAGACGGGTGGAGAAGGGCAAAAAGGGTTGGAGAAGGGCAAAAATGGGCAGACAAGAACATAGACGGGAGAGAAGGGCAAAGTCGGGCAGACAAGTGCAAAGAGGTTTTGACAAGGGCAAAGACAGTCTGAGAAGTGCAGAAATATGAGAGAAGGGCAAAGACAGGCGGGCAAAGACGGGCGGACAAGGGCAAAGAGGGTCAGACAAGGGCAAAGACGGGCGGAGAAGGGCAAAGACGGGCGGAGAAGGGCAAAGACGGGCGGAGAAGGGCAAAGACGGGCGGAGAAGGGCAAAGACAGTGGGAGAAGTGAAAAGACGGACAGAGAAGTGCAGAGAATACCAGAGAAGTGCAAAGACAGGAGGAGAGGCGCAAACACTGGCGGAGAAATGCTAAGTCGGGCGGAGAAGAGCATAGATGTACAGAAAAGGGTAAAGACGGGCAGAGAAGGGCAAAGACGAGCGGAGAAGGGCTAAAACGGGCAGAGAAGTGTGGTGAATAACGGAGAAGGGCAAAGAGAGTTGGAGAAGGGCAAAGTCGGGTAGAGAAGAGCAAAGAAGGGTGGAGATGGGCAAAGACGGGCGCAGAAGTTCAAAGACGGGCAGAGAAGGGCAAAGACAGGAAGAAAAGGGCGAAGACGGGGGGAGAAGTGCAAAGACGGGGTAAAAGGCCAAAGACGGGCGGAGAAGGGCAAAGACGGGCGGAGAAGGGCAAAGGCAGGAGGACAAAGGCAAAGAAGGTTGCACAGGGGAAAAAAACAGGCGGAGAAGGGCAAAGAAGGGTGCAGAAGGGAAAAGACGGGCAGAGAAGGGAAAAGACGGGCGGACAAGGGCAAAGACGGGTGGACAAGGGCAAAGACGGGCGGACAAGGGCAAAGACGGGCGGAGAAGAGCAAAGACGGGCGGAGAAGGGCAAAGACGGGCGGACAAGGGCAAAGACGGGCGGACAAGGGCAAAGACGAGAAGGGCAAAGTAGGGCGGAGAAGGGCAAAGTAGGGCGGACAAGGGCAAAGACGGGTGGAGAAGTCTAAAGATGGGCGCAGAAGTGAAAAGACGGGCGGACAAGGGCAAAGACGGTTGGACAAGGGCAAAGACAAGCAGACAAGTGCAAAGAATGTCAGAGAAGGACAAAGACGGGCAGAGAAGGGCACAGACGGGCGGAGAAGGGCACAGTTGGGCGGAGAAGAGCAAAGAAGTGCGGAGAATGCAAAGACGGGCAGAGAAGTGCAAAGAGGAGCAAAGACGGGTGGAGAAGCACAAAGCCAGTCAGAGAAGAGCAAAGACGGGCGGACAAGGGCAAAGACGGGCGGACAAGGGCAAAGACGGGCGGACAAGGGCAAAGACGGGCGGACAAGGGCAAAGACGGGCGGACAAGGGCAAAGACGGGCGGACAAGGGCAAAGACGGGCGGAGAAGGGCAAAGACGGGCGGAGAAGGGCAAAGACGGGCGGAGAAGGGCAAAGAAGTACGGAAAAGGGTAAAGACGGGCAGAGAAGAGCTAAAATGGTCGGAGAATTGTGGAGAATAACAAAGAAGGGCAAAGACAGGCGGAGAAGGACAAAGTCGGGCGCAGAAGCGCAAAGATAGGCAGAGAAGGGCAAAGACGGAGGGAGAAGGGCAAAGACGGAGGGAGAAGGGCAAAGACGGGGGAGAAGGGCAAAGACGGGGGGAGAAGGGCAAAGACGGGGGGAGAAGGGCAAAGACGGGGGGAGAAGGGCAAAGACGGGGGGAGAAGGGCAAAGACGGGGGGAGAAGGGCAAAGACGGGGGGAGAAGGGCAAAGACGGGGGGAGAAGGGCAAAGACGGGGGGAGAAGGGCAAAGACGGGGGGAGAAGGGCAAAGACGGGGGGAGAAGGGCAAAGACGGGGGGAGAAGGGCAAAGACGGGGGGAGAAGGGCAAAGACGGGGGGAGAAGGGCAAAGACGGGGGGAGAAGGGCAAAGACGGCGGGAGAAGGGCAAAGACGGCGGGAGAAGGATGGAGAATATCAAAGAAGGGCAAAGACGGGCGGAGAAAGGCAAAGACGGGCGGAGAAGGGCAAAATGGTTGGAGAATGGCAATGACGAGCGGAGAAGGGCGGAGAATATCGGAGAAGGGCAAAGACGGGCGGAGATGGGCAAAGACGGGCGGAGATGGGTGGAGAATAGCGGAGAAGAGCAAAGAAGAGCTAAGAAAAGGGGAGAACCTCAAATTCGGGCGAAGAACCTCAAAGTCGGGAGAAGAACCTCAAAGTCGGGAGAATAACCTCAAAGTCGGGCGGAGAAGATCAGAAATGGGCGGAGAAGAGCAGAGAATATCGGAGAAGGGCAAAGACAGGGGAGAAGGGCAATGAGTGGTGGAGAAGAGAAAAGAACTGCGGAGAACGGCAAAGACAGGTGGAGAAGGGCAGAGAATATCGGAGAAGAGCAAAGAAGGGTAAAGACGGGCGGCAAAGGGTAAAGATGGGAGGAAAAGGGCAAAGACGGGCGGAGAAGTGCAAAGATGGGCAGAGAAGTGCAAAGACGGGCAGAGAATTGCAAAGACGGTCGGTGAAGAGAAAAGACGGTCAGAGAATTGCGGAGAGTATTGGAGAAGGGCAAAGACGGTTGGACAGGGGCAAAGACAGGTTTAGAAGGGCAAAGACGGGCAGAGAAGTGCGGAGAATACCAGAGAAGGGCAAAGACGGGCGGAGAAGGGCAAAGACGGGCGGAGAAGGGCAAAGACGGGCGGAGAAGGGCAAAGACGGGCGGAGAAGGGCAAAGACGGGCGGAGAAGGGCAAAGACGGGCGGAGAAGGGCAAAGACGGGCGGAGAAGGGCAAAGACGGGCGGAGAAGGGCAAAGACGGGCGGACAAGGGCAAAGACGGGCGGAGAAGGGCAAAGACGGGCGGAGAAGGGCAAAGACGGGCGGAGAAGGGCAAAGACGGGCGGACAAGGGCAAAGACGGGCGGAGAAGGGCAAAGACGGGCGGAGAAGGGCAAAGACGGGCGGAGAAGGGCAAAGACGGGCGGAGAAGGGCAAAGACGGGCGGAGAAGGGCAAAGACGGGCGGAGAAGGGCAAAGACGGGCGGAGAAGGGCAAAGACGGGCGGAGAAGGGCAAAGACGGGCGGAGAAGGGCAAAGACGGGCGGAGAAGGGCAAAGACGGGCGGAGAAGGGCAAAGACGGGCAGAGAAGGGCAAAGACGGGCAGAGAAGGGCAAAGACGGGCAGAGAAGGGCAAAGACGGGCAGAGAAGGGCAAAGACGGGCAGAGAAGGGCAAAGACGGGCAGAGAAGGGCAAAGACGGGCAGAGAAGGGCAAAGACGGGCAGAGAAGGGCAAAGACGGGCAGAGAAGGGCAAAGACGGGCAGAGAAGGGCAAAGACGGGCAGAGAAGGGCAAAGACGGGCAGAGAAGGGCAAAGACGGGCAGAGACGGGCAGAGAAGGGCAAAGACGGGCAGAGAAGTGCAAACAACTGTGGAGAATGCAAGGAGGGGCAGAGAAGTGCAAAGACATGCCAAGAAGAGCAAAGACAGGTGCAGAAGGGCAAAGACGGGCTCACAAGTGGAAAAAGCAGGGGAGAATGGCAAAGACAGGCGAAGAAATCCAAAGACAGGAGGAGAAGTGCTGAGAATAACGGAGAAGGGCAAAGACGGGCGAAGAAAGGCAAACCTGGCCGTAGAAGGCAAATATAGGCAGACGAGGGCAAAGACGGGCAAAGGAAGTCAAAGACGGGCGCTAGGAGGGCAAAGAGGGGCGGAGAAGGGCAAAGACGGGCGGAGAAGGGCAAAGACGGGCAGAGAAGGGCAAAGACGGGCGGAGAAGGGCAAAGACGGGCGGAGAAGGGCAAAGACGGGCGGAGAAGGGCAAAGACGGGCGGAGAAGGGCAAAGACGGGCGGAGAAGGGCAAAGACGGGCGGAGAAGGGCAAAGACGGGCGGAGAAGGGCAAAGACGGGCGGAGAAGGGCAAAGACGGGCGGAGAAGAGCAAAGACGGGCGGAGAAGTGCAAAGACGGGCGGAGAAGGGCAAAGACGGGCGGAGAAGGGCAAAGACGGGCGGAGAAGGGCAAAGACGGGCGGAGAAGGGCAAAGACGGGCGGAGAAGGGCAAAGACGGGCGGAGAAGGGCAAAGACGGGCAGAGAAGGGCAAAGACGGGCAGAGAAGGGCAAAGACGGTCAGAGAAGGGCAAAGACGGGCAGAGAAGGGCAAAGACGGGCAAAGACGGGCAGAGAAGGGCAAAGACGGGCAGAGAAGGGCAAAGACGGGCAGAGAAGTGCAAACAACTGTGGAGAATGCAAGGAGGGGCAGAGAAGTGCAAAGACATGCCAAGAAGAGCAAAGACAGGTGCAGAAGGGCAAAGACGGGCTCACAAGTGGAAAAAGCAGGGGAGAATGGCAAAGACAGGCGAAGAAATCCAAAGACAGGAGGAGAAGTGCTGAGAATAACGGAGAAGGGCAAAGACGGGCGAAGAAAGGCAAACCTGGCCGTAGAAGGCAAATATAGGCAGACGAGGGCAAAGACGGGCAAAGGAAGTCAAAGACGGGCGCTAGGAGGGCAAAGAGGGGCGGAGAATGGCAAAGACGGGCGGAGAATGGCAAAGACGGGTGGAGAATGGCAAAGACGGGTGGAGAAGGGCAAAGACGGGCGGAGAAGGGCAAAGACGGGCGGAGAAGGGCAAAGACGGGCGGAGAAGGGCAAAGACGGGCGGAGAAGGGCAAAGACGGGCGGAGAAGGGCAAAGACGGGCGGAGAAGGGCAAAGACGGGCGGAGAAGGGCAAAGACGGGCGGAGAAGGGCAAAGACGGGCGGAGAAGGGCAAAGACGGGCGGAGAAGGGCAAAGACGGGCGGAGAATGGCAAAGACGGGCGGAGAATGGCAAAGAAAGACGGGCGGAGAATTGTGGAGAGTACCGGAGAATGGCAAAGACGGGTGGAGAAGAGCAAAGACAGGTGGAGAAGGGCAAAAAGGGTTGGAGAAGGGCAAAAATGGGCAGACAAGAACATAGACGGGGGAGAAGGGCAAAGTCGGGCAGACAAGTGCAAAGAGGTTTTGACAAGGGCAAAGACAGTCTGAGAAGTGCAGAAATACGAGAGAAGGGCAAAGACAGGCGGGCAAGGGCAAAGAGGGTCAGACAAGGGCAAAGACGGGCGGAGAAGGGCGAAGACGGGGGGAGAAGTGCAAAGACGGGGTAAAAGGCCAAAGACGGGCGGAGAAGGGCAAAGACGGGCGGAGAAGGGCAAAGACGGGCGGAGAAGGGCAAAGACGGGCGGAGAAGGGCAAAGAAGGTTGCACAGGGGAAAAAAACAGGCGGAGAAGGGCAAAGAAGGGTGCAGAAGGGAAAAGACGGGCAGAGAAGGGAAAAGACGGGCGGACAAGGGCAAAGACGGGTGGACAAGAGCAAAGACGGGCGGACAAGGGCAAAGACGGGCGGACAACGGCAAAGACGGGCGGACAAGGGCAAAGACGAGAAGGGCAAATTAGGGCGGAGAAGGGCAAAGTAGGGCGGAGAAGGGCAAATTAGGGCGGAGAAGGGCAAAGTAGGGCGGAGAAGGGCAAAGTAGGGCGGAGAAGGGCAAAGTAGGGCGGAGAAGGGCAAAGTAGGGCGGAGAAGGGCAAAGACAGGCGGAGAAGGGCAAAGACGGGCGGAGAAGGGCAAAGACGGGCGGAGAAGGGCAAAGACGGGCGGAGAAAAGTGGAGAATAACAAAGAAGGGCAAAGACAGGCGGAGAAGGACAAAGTCGGGCGCAGAAGCGCAAAGATAGGCAGAGAAGGGCAAAGACGGGACGAGAAGGGCGAAGACGGGACGAGAAGGGCGAAGACGGGGGGAGAAGGGCGAAGACGGGGGGAGAAGGGCGAAGACGGGGGGAGAAGGGCGAAGACGGGGGGAGAAGGGCGAAGACGGGGGGAGAAGGGCGAAGACGGGGGGAGAAGGGCGAAGACGGGCGGAGAAGGGCGAAGACGGGCGGAGAAGGGCGAAGACGGGCGGAGAAGGGCGAAGACGGGCGGAGAAGGGCGAAGACGGGGGGAGAAGGGCGAAGACGGGGGGAGAAGGGCGAAGACGGGGGGAGAAGGGCGAAGACGGGGGGAGAAGGGCGAAGACGGGGGGAGAAGGGCGAAGACGGGCGGAGAAGGGCGAAGACGGGCGGAGAAGGGCGAAGACGGGCGGAGAAGGGCGAAGACGGGCGGAGAAGGGCGAAGACGGGCGGAGAAGGGCGAAGACGGGCGGAGAAGGGCGAAGACGGGCGGAGAAGGGCGAAGACGGGCGGAGAAGGGCGAAGACGGGCGGAGAAGGGCGAAGACGGGCGGAGAAGGGCGAAGACGGGCGGAGAAGGGCGAAGACGGGCGGAGAAGGGCGAAGACGGGCGGAGAAGGGCAAAGACGGGCGGAGAAGGGCAAAGACGGGCGGAGAAGGGCAAAGACGGGCGGAGAAGGGCAAAGACGGGCGGAGAAGGGCAAAGACGGGCGGAGAAGGGCAAAGACGGGCGGAGAAGGGCAAAGACGGGCGGAGAAGGGCAAAGACGGGCGGAGAAGGGCAAAGACGGGCGGAGAAGGGCAAAGACGGGCGGAGAAGGGCAAAGACGGGCGGAGAAGGGCAAAGACGGGCGGAGAAGGGCAAAGACGGGCAGAGAAGGGCAAAGACGGGCAGAGAAGGGCAAAGACGGGCAGAGAAGGGCAAAGACGGGCAGAGACGGGCAGAGAAGGGCAAACAACTGTGGAGAATGCAAGGAGGGGCAGAGAAGTGCAAAGACATGCCAAGAAGAGCAAAGACAGGTGCAGAAGGGCAAAGACGGGCTCACAAGTGGAAAAAGCAGGGGAGAATGGCAAAGACAGGCGAAGAAATCCAAAGACAGGAGGAGAAGTGCTGAGAATAACGGAGAAGGGCAAAGACGGGCGAAGAAAGGCAAACCTGGCCGTAGAAGGCAAATATAGGCAGACGAGGGCAAAGACGGGCAAAGGAAGTCAAAGACGGGCGCTAGGAGGGCAAAGAGGGGCGGAGAATGGCAAAGACGGGTGGAGAATGGCAAAGACGGGTGGAGAATGGCAAAGACGGGTGGAGAATGGCAAAGACGGGCGGAGAATGGCAAAGACGGGCGGAGAATGGCAAAGACGGGCGGAGAAAAGTGGAGAATAACAAAGAAGGGCAAAGACAGGCGGAGAAGGACAAAGTCGGGCGCAGAAGCGCAAAGATAGGCAGAGAAGGGCAAAGACGGGACGAGAAGGGCAAAGACGGGGGGAGAAGGGCGAAGACGGGGGGAGAAGGGCGAAGACGGGGGGAGAAGGGCGAAGACGGGGGGAGAAGGGCGAAGACGGGGGGAGAAGGGCGAAGACGGGGGGAGAAGGGCGAAGACGGGGGGAGAAGGGCGAAGACGGGGGGAGAAGGGCGAAGACGGGGGGAGAAGGGCGAAGACGGGGGGAGAAGGGCGAAGACGGGGGGAGAAGGGCGAAGACGGGGGGAGAAGGGCGAAGACGGGGGGAGAAGGGCGAAGACGGGGGGAGAAGGGCGAAGACGGGGGGAGAAGGGCGAAGACGGGGGGAGAAGGGCGAAGACGGGGGGAGAAGGGCGAAGACGGGGGGAGAAGGGCGAAGACGGGCGGAGAAGGGCAAAGACGGGCGGAGAAGGGCAAAGACGGGCGGAGAAGGGCAAAGACGGGCGGAGAAGGGCAAAGACGGGCGGAGAAGGGCAAAGACGGGCGGAGAAGGGCAAAGACGGGCGGAGAAGGGCAAAGACGGGCAGAGAAGGGCAAAGACGGGCAGAGAAGTGCAAACAACTGTGGAGAATGCAAGGAGGGGCAGAGAAGTGCAAAGACATGCCAAGAAGAGCAAAGACAGGTGCAGAAGGGCAAAGACGGGCTCACAAGTGGAAAAAGCAGGGGAGAATGGCAAAGACAGGCGAAGAAATCCAAAGACAGAAGGAGAAGTGCTGAGAATAACGGAGAAGGGCAAAGACGGGCGAAGAAAGGCAAACCTGGCCGTAGAAGGCAAATATAGGCAGACGAGGGCAAAGACGGGCAAAGGAAGTCAAAGACGGGCGCTAGGAGGGCAAAGAGGGGCGGAGAATGGCAAAGACGGGCGGAGAATGGCAAAGACGGGTGGAGAATGGCAAAGACGGGTGGAGAATGGCAAAGACGGGCGGAGAAGGGCAAAGACGGGCGGAGAAGGGCAAAGACGGGCGGAGAAGGGCAAAGACGGGCGGAGAAGGGCAAAGACGGGCGGAGAAGGGCAAAGACGGGCGGAGAAGGGCAAAGAAAGACGGGCGGAGAATTGTGGAGAGTACCGGAGAATGGCAAAGACGGGTGGAGAAGAGCAAAGACAGGTGGAGAAGGGCAAAAAGGGTTGGAGAAGGGCAAAAATGGGCAGACAAGAACATAGACGTGGGAGAAGGGCAAAGTCGGGCAGACAAGTGCAAAGAGGTTTTGACAAGGGCAAAGACAGTCTGAGAAGTGCAGAAATACGAGAGAAGGGCAAAGACAGGCGGGCAAGGGCAAAGAGGGTCAGACAAGGGCAAAGACGGGCGGAGAAGGGCGAAGACGGGGGGAGAAGTGCAAAGACGGTGTAAAAGGCCAAAGACGGGCGGAGAAGGGCAAAGACGGGCGGAGAAGGGCAAAGACGGGCGGAGAAGGGCAAAGACGGGCGGAGAAGGGCAAAGACGGGCGGAGAAGGGCAAAGACGGGCGGAGAAGGGCAAAGACGGGCGGAGAAGGGCAAAGACGGGCGGAGAAGGGCAAAGACGGGCGGAGAAGGACAAAGGCAGGAGGACAAAGGCAAAGAAGGTTGCACAGGGGAAAAAAACAGGCGGAGAAGGGCAAAGAAGAGTGCAGAAGGGAAAAGACGGGCAGAGAAGGGAAAAGACGGGCGGACAAGGGCAAAGACGGGTGGACAAGAGCAAAGACGGGCGGACAAGGGCAAAGACGGGCGGACAAGGGCAAAGACGGGCGGACAAGGGCAAAGACGAGAAGGGCAAATTAGGGCGGAGAAGGGCAAAGTAGGGCGGAGAAGGGCAAATTAGGGCGGAGAAGGGCAAAGACGGGCGGAGAAGGGCAAAGACGGGCGGAGAAGGGCAAAGACGGGCGGAGAAGAGCGAAGACGGGCGGAGAAAAGTGGAGAATAACAAAGAAGAGCAAAGACAGGCGGAGAAGGACAAAGTCGGGCGCAGAAGCGCAAAGATAGGCAGAGAAGGGCAAAGACGGGGGGAGAAGGGCAAAGACGGGGGGAGAAGGGCGAAGACGGGGGGAGAAGGGCGAAGACGGGGGGAGAAGGGCGAAGACGGGGGGAGAAGGGCGAAGACGGGGGGAGAAGGGCGAAGACGGGGGGAGAAGGGCGAAGACGGGGGGAGAAGGGCGAAGACGGGGGGAGAAGGGCGAAGACGGGGGGAGAAGGGCGAAGACGGGGGGAGAAGGGCGAAGACGGGGGGAGAAGGGCGAAGACGGGGGGAGAAGGGCGAAGACGGGGGGAGAAGGGCGAAGACGGGGGGAGAAGGGCGAAGACGGGGGGAGAAGGGCGAAGACGGGCGGAGAAGGGCGAAGACGGGCGGAGAAGGGCGAAGACGGGCGGAGAAGGGCGAAGACGGGCGGAGAAGGGCGAAGACGGGCGGAGAAGGGCGAAGACGGGGGGAGAAGGGCGAAGACGGGCGGAGAAGGGCGAAGACGGGCGGAGAAGGGCGAAGACGGGCGGAGAAGGGCGAAGACGGGCGGAGAAGGGCGAAGACGGGCAGAGAAGGGCGAAGACGGGCAGAGAAGGGCGAAGACGGGCAGAGAAGGGCGAAGACGGGCAGAGAAGGGCAAAGACGGGCAGAGAAGGGCAAAGACGGGCGGAGAAGGGCAAAGACGGGCGGAGAAGGGCAAACAACTGTGGAGAATGCAAGGAGGGGCAGAGAAGTGCAAAGACATGCCAAGAAGAGCAAAGACAGGTGCAGAAGGGCAAAGACGGGCTCACAAGTGGAAAAAGCAGGGGAGAATGGCAAAGACAGGCGAAGAAATCCAAAGACAGAAGGAGAAGTGCTGAGAATAACGGAGAAGGGCAAAGACGGGCGAAGAAAGGCAAACCTGGCCGTAGAAGGCAAATATAGGCAGACGAGGGCAAAGACGGGCAAAGGAAGTCAAAGACGGGCGCTAGGAGGGCAAAGAGGGGCGGAGAATGGCAAAGACGGGCGGAGAATGGCAAAGACGGGTGGAGAATGGCAAAGACGGGTGGAGAATGGCAAAGACGGGCGGAGAAGGGCAAAGACGGGCGGAGAAGGGCAAAGACGGGCGGAGAAGGGCAAAGACGGGCGGAGAAGGGCAAAGACGGGCGGAGAAGGGCAAAGACGGGCGGAGAAGGGCAAAGAAAGACGGGCGGAGAATTGTGGAGAGTACCGGAGAATGGCAAAGACGGGTGGAGAAGAGCAAAGACAGGTGGAGAAGGGCAAAAAGGGTTGGAGAAGGGCAAAAATGGGCAGACAAGAACATAGACGTGGGAGAAGGGCAAAGTCGGGCAGACAAGTGCAAAGAGGTTTTGACAAGGGCAAAGACAGTCTGAGAAGTGCAGAAATACGAGAGAAGGGCAAAGACAGGCGGGCAAGGGCAAAGAGGGTCAGACAAGGGCAAAGACGGGCGGAGAAGGGCGAAGACGGGGGGAGAAGTGCAAAGACGGTGTAAAAGGCCAAAGACGGGCGGAGAAGGCCAAAGACGGGCGGAGAAGGGCAAAGACGGGCGGAGAAGGGCAAAGACGGGCGGAGAAGGGCAAAGACGGGCGGAGAAGGGCAAAGACGGGCGGAGAAGGGCAAAGACGGGCGGAGAAGGGCAAAGACGGGCGGAGAAGGGCAAAGACGGGCGGAGAAGGGCAAAGGCAGGAGGACAAAGGCAAAGAAGGTTGCACAGGGGAAAAAAACAGGCGGAGAAGGGCAAAGAAGAGTGCAGAAGGGAAAAGACGGGCAGAGAAGGGAAAAGACGGGCGGACAAGGGCAAAGACGGGTGGACAAGAGCAAAGACGGGCGGACAAGGGCAAAGACGGGCGGACAAGGGCAAAGACGGGCGGACAAGGGCAAAGACGAGAAGGGCAAATTAGGGCGGAGAAGGGCAAAGTAGGGCGGAGAAGGGCAAATTAGGGCGGAGAAGGGCAAAGACGGGCGGAGAAGGGCAAAGACGGGCGGAGAAGGGCAAAGACGGGCGGAGAAGAGCGAAGACGGGCGGAGAAAAGTGGAGAATAACAAAGAAGAGCAAAGACAGGCGGAGAAGGACAAAGTCGGGCGCAGAAGCGCAAAGATAGGCAGAGAAGGGCAAAGACGGGGGGAGAAGGGCGAAGACGGGGGGAGAAGGGCGAAGACGGGGGGAGAAGGGCGAAGACGGGGGGAGAAGGGCGAAGACGGGGGGAGAAGGGCGAAGACGGGGGGAGAAGGGCGAAGACGGGGGGAGAAGGGCGAAGACGGGGGGAGAAGGGCGAAGACGGGGGGAGAAGGGCGAAGACGGGGGGAGAAGGGCGAAGACGGGGGGAGAAGGGCGAAGACGGGGGGAGAAGGGCGAAGACGGGGGGAGAAGGGCGAAGACGGGGGGAGAAGGGCGAAGACGGGGGGAGAAGGGCGAAGACGGGGGGAGAAGGGCGAAGACGGGGGGAGAAGGGCGAAGACGGGGGGAGAAGGGCGAAGACGGGCGGAGAAGGGCGAAGACGGGCGGAGAAGGGCGAAGACGGGCGGAGAAGGGCGAAGACGGGCGGAGAAGGGCGAAGACGGGCGGAGAAGGGCGAAGACGGGCGGAGAAGGGCGAAGACGGGCGGAGAAGGGCGAAGACGGGCGGAGAAGGGCGAAGACGGGCGGAGAAGGGCGAAGACGGGCGGAGAAGGGCGAAGACGGGCGGAGAAGGGCGAAGACGGGCGGAGAAGGGCGAAGACGGGCGGAGAAGGGCGAAGACGGGCAGAGAAGGGCGAAGACGGGCAGAGAAGGGCGAAGACGGGCAGAGAAGGGCGAAGACGGGCAGAGAAGGGCAAAGACGGGCAGAGAAGGGCAAAGACGGGCAGAGAAGGGCAAAGACGGGCAGAGAAGGGCAAAGACGGGCAGAGAAGGGCAAAGACGGGCAGAGAAGGGCAAAGACGGGCAGAGACGGGCAGAGAAGTGCAAACAACTGTGGAGAATGCAAGGAGGGGCAGAGAAGTGCAAAGACATGCCAAGAAGAGCAAAGACAGGTGCAGAAGGGCAAAGACGGGCTCACAAGTGGAAAAAGCAGGGGAGAATGGCAAAGACAGGCGAAGAAATCCAAAGACAGGAGGAGAAGTGCTGAGAATAACGGAGAAGGGCAAAGACGGGCGAAGAAAGGCAAACCTGGCCGTAGAAGGCAAATATAGGCAGACGAGGGCAAAGACGGGCAAAGGAAGTCAAAGACGGGCGCTAGGAGGGCAAAGAGGGGCGGAGAATGGCAAAGACGGGTGGAGAATGGCAAAGACGGGTGGAGAATGGCAAAGACGGGTGGAGAATGGCAAAGACGGGCGGAGAATGGCAAAGACGGGCGGAGAAAAGTGGAGAATAACAAAGAAGGGCAAAGACAGGCGGAGAAGGACAAAGTCGGGCGCAGAAGCACAAAGATAGGCAGAGAAGGGCAAAGACGGGACGAGAAGGGCGAAGACGGGGGGAGAAGGGCGAAGACGGGGGGAGAAGGGCGAAGACGGGGGGAGAAGGGCGAAGACGGGGGGAGAAGGGCGAAGACGGGGGGAGAAGGGCGAAGACGGGGGGAGAAGGGCGAAGACGGGGGGAGAAGGGCGAAGACGGGGGGAGAAGGGCGAAGACGGGGGGAGAAGGGCGAAGACGGGGGGAGAAGGGCGAAGACGGGGGGAGAAGGGCGAAGACGGGGGGAGAAGGGCGAAGACGGGGGGAGAAGGGCGAAGACGGGGGGAGAAGGGCGAAGACGGGGGGAGAAGGGCGAAGACGGGGGGAGAAGGGCGAAGACGGGCGGAGAAGGGCGAAGACGGGCGGAGAAGGGCGAAGACGGGCGGAGAAGGGCGAAGACGGGCGGAGAAGGGCGAAGACGGGCGGAGAAGGGCGAAGACGGGCGGAGAAGGGCGAAGACGGGCGGAGAAGGGCAAAGACGGGCGGAGAAGGGCAAAGACGGGCGGAGAAGGGCAAAGACGGGCGGAGAAGGGCAAAGACGGGCGGAGAAGGGCAAAGACGGGCGGAGAAGGGCAAAGACGGGCGGAGAAGGGCAAAGACGGGCGGAGAAGGGCAAAGACGGGCGGAGAAGGGCAAAGACGGGCGGAGAAGGGCAAAGACGGGCGGAGAAGGGCAAAGACGGGCGGAGAAGGGCAAAGACGGGCGGAGAAGGGCAAAGACGGGCGGAGAAGGGCAAAGACGGGCGGAGAAGGGCAAAGACGGGCGGAGAAGGGCAAAGACGGGCGGAGAAGGGCAAAGACGGGCGGAGAAGGGCAAAGACGGGCGGAGAAGGGCAAAGACGGGCGGAGAAGGGCAAAGACGGGCGGAGAAGGGCAAAGACGGGCGGAGAAGGGCAAAGACGGGCGGAGAAGGGCAAAGACGGGCGGAGAAGGGCAAAGACGGGCGGAGAAGGGCAAAGACGGGCGGAGAAGGGCAAAGACGGGCGGAGAAGGGCAAAGACGGGCGGAGAAGGGCAAAGACGGGCGGAGAAGGGCAAAGACGGGCGGAGAAGGGCAAAGACGGGCGGAGAAGGGCAAAGACGGGCGGAGAAGGGCAAAGACGGGCGGAGAAGGGCAAAGACGGGCGGAGAAGGGCAAAGACGGGCGGAGAAGGGCAAAGACGGGCGGAGAAGGGCAAAGACGGGCGGAGAAGGGCAAAGACGGGCGGAGAAGGGCAAAGACGGGCAGAGAAGGGCAAAGACGGGCAGAGAAGGGCAAAGACGGGCAGAGAAGGGCAAAGACGGGCAGAGAAGGGCAAAGACGGGCAGAGACGGGCAAAGACGGGCAGAGACGGGCAGAGAAGGGCAAACAACTGTGGAGAATGCAAGGAGGGGCAGAGAAGTGCAAAGACATGCCAAGAAGAGCAAAGACAGGTGCAGAAGGGCAAAGACGGGCTCACAAGTGGAAAAAGCAGGGGAGAATGGCAAAGACAGGCGAAGAAATCCAAAGACAGGAGGAGAAGTGCTGAGAATAACGGAGAAGGGCAAAGACGGGCGAAGAAAGGCAAACCTGGCCGTAGAAGGCAAATATAGGCAGACGAGGGCAAAGACGGGCAAAGGAAGTCAAAGACGGGCGCTAGGAGGGCAAAGAGGGGCGGAGAAGGGCGAAGACGGGCGGAGAAGGGCAAAGACGGGCGGAGAAGGGCAAAGACGGGCGGAGAAGGGCAAAGACGGGCGGAGAAGGGCAAAGACGGGCGGAGAAGGGCAAAGACGGGCGGAGAAGGGCAAAGACGGGCGGAGAAGGGCAAAGACGGGCGGAGAAGGGCAAAGACGGGCGGAGAAGGGCAAAGACGGGCGGAGAAGGGCAAAGACGGGCGGAGAAGGGCAAAGACGGGCGGAGAAGGGCAAAGACGGGCGGAGAAGGGCAAAGACGGGCGGAGAAGGGCAAAGACGGGCGGAGAAGGGCAAAGACGGGCGGAGAAGGGCAAAGACGGGCGGAGAAGGGCAAAGACGGGCGGAGAAGGGCAAAGACGGGCGGAGAAGGGCAAAGACGGGCGGAGAAGGGCAAAGACGGGCGGAGAAGGGCAAAGACGGGCGGAGAAGGGCAAAGACGGGCGGAGAAGGGCAAAGACGGGCGGAGAAGGGCAAAGACGGGCGGAGAAGGGCAAAGACGGGCGGAGAAGGGCAAAGACGGGCGGAGAAGGGCAAAGACGGGCGGAGAAGGGCAAAGACGGGCGGAGAAGGGCAAAGACGGGCGGAGAAGGGCAAAGACGGGCGGAGAAGGGCAAAGACGGGCGGAGAAGGGCAAAGACGGGCGGAGAAGGGCAAAGACGGGCGGAGAAGGGCAAAGACGGGCGGAGAAGGGCAAAGACGGGCGGAGAAGGGCAAAGACGGGCGGAGAAGGGCAAAGACGGGCGGAGAAGGGCAAAGACGGGCGGAGAAGGGCAAAAACGGGCGGAGAAGGGCAAAGACGGGCGGAGAAGGGCAAAGACGGGCGGAGAAGGGCAAAGACGGGCAGAGAAGGGCAAAGACGGGCAGAGAAGGGCAAAGACGGGCAGAGACGGGCAGAGAAGGGCAAACAACTGTGGAGAATGCAAGGAGGGGCAGAGAAGTGCAAAGACATGCCAAGAAGAGCAAAGACAGGTGCAGAAGGGCAAAGACGGGCTCACAAGTGGAAAAAGCAGGGGAGAATGGCAAAGACAGGCGAAGAAATCCAAAGACAGGAGGAGAAGTGCTGAGAATAACGGAGAAGGGCAAAGACGGGCGAAGAAAGGCAAACCTGGCCGTAGAAGGCAAATATAGGCAGACGAGGGCAAAGACGGGCAAAGGAAGTCAAAGACGGGCGCTAGGAGGGCAAAGAGGGGCGGAGAATGGCAAAGACGGGTGGAGAATGGCAAAGACGGGTGGAGAATGGCAAAGACGGGTGGAGAATGGCAAAGACGGGTGGAGAATGGCAAAGACGGGCGGAGAATGGCAAAGACGGGCAAAGGAAGTCAAAGACGGGCGGAGAATGGCAAAGACGGGCGGAGAATGGCAAAGACGGGCGGAGAATGGCAAAGACGGGCGGAGAAGGGCAAAGACGGGCGGAGAAGGGCAAAGACGGGCGGAGAAGGGCAAAGATGGGCGGAGAAGGGCAAAGACGGGCGGAGAAGGGCAAAGACGGGCGGAGAAGGGCAAAGACGGGCGGAGAAGGGCAAAGACGGGCGGAGAAGGGCAAAGACGGGCGGAGAAGGGCAAAGACGGGCGGAGAAGGGCAAAGAAAGACGGGCGGAGAATTGTGGAGAGTACCGGAGAATGGCAAAGACGGGTGGAGAAGAGCAAAGACAGGTGGAGATGGGCAAAAAGGGTTGGAGAAGGGCAAAAATGGGCAGACAAGAACATAGACGGGGGAGAAGGGCAAAGTCGGGCAGACAAGTGCAAAGAGGTTTTGACAAGGGCAAAGACAGTCTGAGAAGTGCAGAAATACGAGAGAAGGGCAAAGACAGGCGGGCAAGGGCAAAGAGGGTCAGACAAGGGCAAAGACGGGCGGAGAAGGGCGAAGACGGGGGGAGAAGTGCAAAGACGGGGTAAAAGGCCAAAGACGGGCGGAGAAGGGAAAGACGGGCGGAGAAGGGCAAAGACGGGCGGAGAAGGGCAAAGACGGGCGGAGAAGGGCAAAGGCAGGAGGACAAAGGCAAAGAAGGTTGCACAGGGGAAAAAAACAGGCGGAGAAGGGCAAAGAAGGGTGCAGAAGGGAAAAGACGGGCAGAGAAGGGAAAAGACGGGCGGACAAGGGCAAAGACGGGCGGACAAGGGCAAAGACGGGCGGACAAGGGCAAAGACGGGCGGACAAGGGCAAAGACGGGCGGACAAGGGCAAAGACGGGCGGACAAGGGCAAAGACGAGAAGGGCAAAGTAGGGCGGAGAAGGGCAAAGTAGGGCGGAGAAGGGCAAAGTAGGGCGGAGAAGGGCAAAGACGGGCGGAGAAGGGCAAAGACGGGCGGAGAAGGGCAAAGACGGGCGGAGAAGGGCAAAGACGGGCGGAGAAGGGCAAAGACGGGCGTAGAAGGGCAAAGACGGGCGGAGAAGGGCAAAGACGGGCGGAGAAGGGCAAAGACGGGGGGAGAAGGGCAAAGACGGGGGAGAAGGGCAAAGACGGGGGGAGAAGGGCAAAGACGGGCAGAGAAGTGCAAACAACTGTGGAGAATGCAAGGAGGGGCAGAGAAGTGCAAAGACATGCCAAGAAGAGCAAAGACAGGTGCAGAAGGGCAAAGACGGGCTCACAAGTGGAAAAAGCAGGGGAGAATGGCAAAGACAGGCGAAGAAATCCAAAGACAGGAGGAGAAGTGCTGAGAATAACGGAGAAGGGCAAAGACGGGCGAAGAAAGGCAAACCTGGCCGTAGAAGGCAAATATAGGCAGACGAGGGCAAAGACGGGCAAAGGAAGTCAAAGACGGGCGCTAGGAGTGCAAAGAGGGGCGGAGAATGGCAAAGACGGGTGGAGAATGGCAAAGACGGGCGGAGAAGGGCAAAGACGGGCGGAGAAGGGCAAAGACGGGCGGAGAAGGGCAAAGACGGGCGGAGAAGGGCAAAGACGGGCGGAGAAGGGCAAAGACGGGCGGAGAAGGGCAAAGACGGGCGGAGAAGGGCAAAGACGGGCGGAGAAGGGCAAAGACGGGCGGAGAAGGGCAAAGACGGGCGGAGAAGGGCAAAGACGGGCGGAGAAGGGCAAAGACGGGCGGAGAAGGGCAAAGAAAGACGGGCGGAGAATTGTGGAGAGTACCGGAGAATGGCAAAGACGGGTGGAGAAGAGCAAAGACAGGTGGAGAAGGGCAAAAAGGGTTGGAGAAGGGCAAAAATGGGCAGACAAGAACATAGACGGGGGAGAAGGGCAAAGTCGGGCAGACAAGTGCAAAGAGGTTTTGACAAGGGCAAAGACAGTCTGAGAAGTGCAGAAATACGAGAGAAGGGCAAAGACGGGCGGGCAAGGGCAAAGAGGGTCAGACAAGGGCAAAGACGGGCGGAGAAGGGCGAAGACGGGGGGAGAAGTGCAAAGACGGGGTAAAAGGCCAAAGACGGGCGGAGAAGGGCAAAGACGGGCGGAGAAGGGCAAAGACGGGCGGAGAATGGCAAAGACGGGCGGAGAATGGCAAAGACGGGCGGAGAAGGGCAAAGACGGGCGGAGAAGGGCAAAGACGGGCGGAGAAGGGCAAAGACGGGCGGAGAAGGGCAAAGACGGGCGGAGAAGGGCAAAGACGGGCGGAGAAGGGCAAAGACGGGCGGAGAATGGCAAAGACGGGCGGAGAATGGCAAAGACGGGCGGAGAATGGCAAAGAAAGACGGGCGGAGAATTGTGGAGAGTACCGGAGAATGGCAAAGACGGGTGGAGAAGAGCAAAGACAGGTGGAGAAGGGCAAAAAGGGTTGGAGAAGGGCAAAAATGGGCAGACAAGAACATAGACGTGGGAGAAGGGCAAAGTCGGGCAGACAAGTGCAAAGAGGTTTTGACAAGGGCAAAGACAGTCTGAGAAGTGCAGAAATACGAGAGAAGGGCAAAGACAGGCGGGCAAGGGCAAAGACGGGCGGAGAAGGGCAAAGACGGGCGGAGAAGGGCAAAGACGGGCGGAGAAGGGCAAAGACGGGCGGAGAAGGGCAAAGACGGGCGGAGAAGGGCAAAGACGGGCGGACAAGGGCAAAGACGGGCGGAGAAGGGCAAAGACGGGCGGAGAAGGGCAAAGGCAGGAGGACAAAGGCAAAGAAGGTTGCACAGGGGAAAAAAACAGGCGGAGAAGGGCAAAGAAGAGTGCAGAAGGGAAAAGACGGGCAGAGAAGGGAAAAGACGGGCGGACAAGGGCAAAGACGGGTGGACAAGAGCAAAGACGGGCGGACAAGGGCAAAGACGGGCGGACAAGGGCAAAGACGGGCGGACAAGGGCAAAGACGGGCGGACAAGGGCAAAGACGGGCGGACAAGGGCAAAGACGAGAAGGGCAAATTAGGGCGGAGAAGGGCAAAGTAGGGCGGAGAAGGGCAAATTAGGGCGGAGAAGGGCAAATTAGGGCGGAGAAGGGCAAAGACAGGCGGAGAAGGGCAAAGACGGGCGGAGAAGGGCAAAGACGGGCGGAGAAGAGCGAAGACGGGCGGAGAAAAGTGGAGAATAACAAAGAAGAGCAAAGACAGGCGGAGAAGGACAAAGTCGGGCGCAGAAGCGCAAAGATAGGCAGAGAAGGGCAAAGACGGGGGGAGAAGGGCGAAGACGGGGGGAGAAGGGCGAAGACGGGGGGAGAAGGGCGAAGACGGGGGGAGAAGGGCGAAGACGGGGGGAGAAGGGCGAAGACGGGGGGAGAAGGGCGAAGACGGGGGGAGAAGGGCGAAGACGGGGGGAGAAGGGCGAAGACGGGGGGAGAAGGGCGAAGACGGGGGGAGAAGGGCGAAGACGGGGGGAGAAGGGCGAAGACGGGGGGAGAAGGGCGAAGACGGGCGGAGAAGGGCGAAGACGGGCGGAGAAGGGCGAAGACGGGCGGAGAAGGGCGAAGACGGGCGGAGAAGGGCGAAGACGGGCGGAGAAGGGCGAAGACGGGCGGAGAAGGGCGAAGACGGGCGGAGAAGGGCGAAGACGGGCGGAGAAGGGCGAAGACGGGCGGAGAAGGGCGAAGAAGGGCGGAGAAGGGCGAAGACGGGCGGAGAAGGGCGAAGACGGGCGGAGAAGGGCGAAGACGGGCGGAGAAGGGCGAAGACGGGCGGAGAAGGGCGAAGACGGGCGGAGAAGGGCGAAGACGGGCGGAGAAGGGCGAAGACGGGCGGAGAAGGGC
Organism: Phaenicophaeus curvirostris; assembly: GCF_032191515.1. Classification (NCBI taxonomy): domain Eukaryota; kingdom Metazoa; phylum Chordata; class Aves; order Cuculiformes; family Cuculidae; genus Phaenicophaeus; species Phaenicophaeus curvirostris. Next base: position 1,561,683 of record NC_091410.1, read on the forward strand.
GAAGACGGGCGGAGAAGGGCGAAGACGGGCGGAGAAGGGCGAAGACGGGCGGAGAAGGGCGAAGACGGGCGGAGAAGGGCGAAGACGGGCGGAGAAGGGCGAAGACGGGCAGAGAAGGGCGAAGACGGGCAGAGAAGGGCGAAGACGGGCAGAGAAGGGCGAAGACGGGCAGAGAAGGGCAAAGACGGGCAGAGAAGGGCAAAGACGGGCAGAGAAGGGCAAAGACGGGCAGAGAAGGGCAAAGACGGGCAGAGAAGGGCAAAGACGGGCAGAGAAGGGCAAAGACGGGCAGAGAAGGGCAAAGACGGGCAGAGAAGGGCAAAGACGGGCAGAGACGGGCAGAGAAGGGCAGAGACGGGCAGAGAAGGGCAAAGACGGGCAGAGAAGTGCAAACAACTGTGGAGAATGCAAGGAGGGGCAGAGAAGTGCAAAGACATGCCAAGAAGAGCAAAGACAGGTGCAGAAGGGCAAAGACGGGCTCACAAGTGGAAAAAGCAGGGGAGAATGGCAAAGACAGGCGAAGAAATCCAAAGACAGGAGGAGAAGTGCTGAGAATAACGGAGAAGGGCAAAGACGGGCGAAGAAAGGCAAACCTGGCCGTAGAAGGCAAATATAGGCAGACGAGGGCAAAGACGGGCAAAGGAAGTCAAAGACGGGCGCTAGGAGGGCAAAGAGGGGCGGAGAATGGCAAAGACGGGTGGAGAATGGCAAAGACGGGTGGAGAATGGCAAAGACGGGTGGAGAATGGCAAAGACGGGCGGAGAATGGCAAAGACGGGCGGAGAATGGCAAAGACGGGCGGAGAATGGCAAAGACGGGCGGAGAAAAGTGGAGAATAACAAAGAAGGGCAAAGACAGGCGGAGAAGGACAAAGTCGGGCGCAGAAGCACAAAGATAGGCAGAGAAGGGCGAAGACGGGACGAGAAGGGCGAAGACGGGACGAGAAGGGCGAAGACGGGACGAGAAGGGCGAAGACGGGGGGAGAAGGGCGAAGACGGGGGGAGAAGGGCGAAGACGGGGGGAGAAGGGCGAAGACGGGGGGAGAAGGGCGAAGACGGGGGGAGAAGGGCGAAGACGGGGGGAGAAGGGCGAAGACGGGGGGAGAAGGGCGAAGACGGGGGGAGAAGGGCGAAGACGGGGGGAGAAGGGCGAAGACGGGGGGAGAAGGGCGAAGACGGGGGGAGAAGGGCGAAGACGGGGGGAGAAGGGCGAAGACGGGGGGAGAAGGGCGAAGACGGGGGGAGAAGGGCGAAGACGGGCGGAGAAGGGCGAAGACGGGCGGAGAAGGGCGAAGACGGGCGGAGAAGGGCGAAGACGGGCGGAGAAGGGCGAAGACGGGCGGAGAAGGGCGAAGACGGGCGGAGAAGGGCGAAGACGGGCGGAGAAGGGCGAAGACGGGCGGAGAAGGGCGAAGACGGGCGGAGAAGGGCGAAGACGGGCGGAGAAGGGCGAAGACGGGCGGAGAAGGGCAAAGACGGGCGGAGAAGGGCAAAGACGGGCGGAGAAGGGCAAAGACGGGCGGAGAAGGGCAAAGACGGGCGGAGAAGGGCAAAGACGGGCGGAGAAGGGCAAAGACGGGCGGAGAAGGGCAAAGACGGGCGGAGAAGGGCAAAGACGGGCGGAGAAGGGCAAAGACGGGCGGAGAAGGGCAAAGACGGGCGGAGAAGGGCAAAGACGGGCGGAGAAGGGCAAAGACGGGCGGAGAAGGGCAAAGACGGGCGGAGAAGGGCAAAGACGGGCGGAGAAGGGCAAAGACGGGCGGAGAAGGGCAAAGACGGGCGGAGAAGGGCAAAGACGGGCGGAGAAGGGCAAAGACGGGCGGAGAAGGGCAAAGACGGGCGGAGAAGGGCAAAGACGGGCGGAGAAGGGCAAAGACGGGCGGAGAAGGGCAAAGACGGGCGGAGAAGGGCAAAGACGGGCGGAGAAGGGCAAAGACGGGCGGAGAAGGGCAAAGACGGGCGGAGAAGGGCAAAGACGGGCGGAGAAGGGCAAAGACGGGCAGAGAAGGGCAAAGACGGGCAGAGAAGGGCAAAGACGGGCAGAGAAGGGCAAAGACGGGCAGAGAAGGGCAGAGAAGGGCAGAGACGGGCAGAGAAGGGCAGAGAAGGGCAAACAACTGTGGAGAATGCAAGGAGGGGCAGAGAAGTGCAAAGACATGCCAAGAAGAGCAAAGACAGGTGCAGAAGGGCAAAGACGGGCTCACAAGTGGAAAAAGCAGGGGAGAATGGCAAAGACAGGCGAAGAAATCCAAAGACAGGAGGAGAAGTGCTGAGAATAACGGAGAAGGGCAAAGACGGGCGAAGAAAGGCAAACCTGGCCGTAGAAGGCAAATATAGGCAGACGAGGGCAAAGACGGGCAAAGGAAGTCAAAGACGGGCGCTAGGAGGGCAAAGAGGGGCGGAGAATGGCAAAGACGGGTGGAGAATGGCAAAGACGGGTGGAGAATGGCAAAGACGGGTGGAGAATGGCAAAGACGGGTGGAGAATGGCAAAGACGGGTGGAGAATGGCAAAGACGGGCGGAGAATGGCAAAGACGGGCGGAGAATGGCAAAGACGGGCGGAGAATGGCAAAGACGGGCGGAGAATGGCAAAGACGGGCGGAGAATGGCAAAGACGGGCGGAGAATGGCAAAGACGGGCGGAGAATGGCAAAGACGGGCAAAGGAAGTCAAAGACGGGCGGAGAATGGCAAAGACGGGCGGAGAATGGCAAAGACGGGCGGAGAAGGGCAAAGACGGGCGGAGAAGGGCAAAGACGGGCGGAGAAGGGCAAAGACGGGCGGAGAAGGGCAAAGACGGGCGGAGAAGGGCAAAGACGGGCGGAGAAGGGCAAAGACGGGCGGAGAAGGGCAAAGACGGGCGGAGAAGGGCAAAGACGGGCGGAGAAGGGCAAAGACGGGCGGAGAAGGGCAAAGAAAGACGGGCGGAGAATTGTGGAGAGTACCGGAGAATGGCAAAGACGGGTGGAGAAGAGCAAAGACAGGTGGAGAAGGGCAAAAAGGGTTGGAGAAGGGCAAAAATGGGCAGACAAGAACATAGACGGGGGAGAAGGGCAAAGTCGGGCAGACAAGTGCAAAGAGGTTTTGACAAGGGCAAAGACAGTCTGAGAAGTGCAGAAATACGAGAGAAGGGCAAAGACAGGCGGGCAAGGGCAAAGAGGGTCAGACAAGGGCAAAGACGGGCGGAGAAGGGCGAAGACGGGGGGAGAAGGGCGAAGACGGGGGGAGAAGTGCAAAGACGGGCGGAGAAGGGAAAGACGGGCCGAGAAGGGCAAAGACGGGCGGAGAAGGGCAAAGACGGGCGGAGAAGGGCAAAGGCAGGAGGACAAAGGCAAAGAAGGTTGCACAGGGGAAAAAAACAGGCGGAGAAGGGCAAAGAAGGGTGCAGAAGGGAAAAGAATGGCAGAGAAGGGAAAAGACGGGCGGACAAGGGCAAAGACGGGTGGACAAGGGCAAAGACGGGCGGACAAGGGCAAAGACGGGCGGACAAGGGCAAAGACGGGCGGACAAGGGCAAAGACGAGAAGGGCAAAGACGGGCGGAGAAGGGCAAAGACGGGCGGAGAAGGGCAAAGACGGGCGGAGAAGGGCAAAGACGGGCGGAGAAGGGCAAAGACGGGCGGAGAAGGGCAAAGACGGGCGGAGAAGGGCAAAGACGGGCGGAGAAGGGCAAAGACGGGCGGAGAAGGGCAAAGACGGGCGGAGAAGGGCAAAGACGGGCGGAGAAGGGCAAAGACGGGCGGAGAAGGGCAAAGACGGGCGGAGAAGGGCAAAGACGGGGGGAGAAGGGCAAAGACGGGGGAGAAGGGCAAAGACGGGCGGAGAAGGGCAAAGACGGGCGGAGAAGGGCAAAGACGGGGGGAGAAGGGCAAAGACGGGGGGAGAAGGGCAAAGACGGGGGGAGAAGGGCAAAGACGGGGGAGAAGGGCAAAGACGGGGGAGAAGGGCAAAGACGGGGGGAGAAGGGCAAAGACGGGCGGAGAAGGGCAAAGACGGGCGGAGAATTGTGGAGAGTACCGGTGAATGGCAAAGAGGGGCGGAGAAGAGCAAAGACGGGCGGAGAAGTGCAAAGACAGACGAAGAGTAATGACAGGCGGACAAATGCAAAGGAAGGCGGACAAAGGCAAAGACGGGCGCACAAGTGCAAAGATGGGCCGAGAAGAGCAAAGACGGTTGGACAAGGGCAAAAACTGGCGGACAAGAACAAAGACGGCGGTAGAAGGGCAAAGACGGACAGAGAAGGGCAAAGACGGGCGAACAAGTGCAAAGAGGTTTAGACAAGGGCAAAGACAGTGTGAGAAATCTGAGAATATTGAAAAAGTGCAAAGACGGGCGGAGAAGGGCAAAGACGGGCGGAGAAGGGCAAAGACGGGCGGAGAAGGGCAAAGACGGGCGGAGAAGGGCAAAGACGGGCGGAGAAGGGCAAAGACCAGTGGAAAAAGGAGGAGAATATCGGAGAAGGGCAAGGGGGGGTGGAGAATGGCAAAGGGGGGCGGAGAAGAACAAAGAAAGGCGGAGAAGGGCAAAGACGGTTGGAGAAGGGCAAAGATGAGTGAAGAATGGCGGAGAATATCGGAGAAGGGCAAAGATGGATGGAGAAGTGTGGAGAATATCGGACAAGTGCAAAGATGGGTAAAGACGGGCGGAGATGTTTAAAGACGGGCGGAGATGGGTGGAGAATATCGGAGAAGGTCAAAGAAGTTCAAAGTCGGGCGGAGAAGTTCAGAGTCGGGTGGAGAATATCGGAGAAAGGCAAAGATGGGTGGAGAAGGGCAAAGATGGGCGGAGAAGGGCAAAGATGGGCGGAGAAGGGCAAAGATGGGCGGAGAAGGGCAAAGATGGGCGGAGAAGGGCAAAGATGGGCGGAGAAGGGCAAAGATGGGCGGAGAAGGGCAAAGATGGGCGGAGAAGGGCAGAGAATATCGTAGAAGTGCAAAGATGGGCAAAGACAAGGGGAGAAGGAAAAAAACGGGTAGAGCAGGGCAGAGAATATCAGAGAAGTGCAAAGAAGGGCAAAGACGCGCGGCGAAGGGCAAAGATGGGCGGAGAAAAGCAAAGACTTCCAGAGAAGGCAAAGACAGGCAGAGAAGGGCAAAGACGGGGGAGAAGTGCAATGACTGGTGGAGAAGAGAAAAGAACTTTGGAGAACGGCGAAGACAGGTGGAGAAGGGCGGAGAATATCGGAGAAGTACAAAGAAGGGCAAAGAAGGTTGGAGAAGGGCAAAGATGGCAGGAGAAGGGCAAAGATGGCAGGAGAAGGGCAAAGATGGCAGGAGAAGGACGGAGAATATCAAAGAAGGGCAAAGACGGGCGGGGAAGGGCGAAGACGGGCGGGGAAGGGCGAAGACGGGCGGGGAAGGGCGAAGACGGGCGGAGATTATCGGAGGAGTGCAAAGATGGGCAAAGACGGGCGGGGAAAGGCAAAGACGGGTGGAGAAGGGCAAAGAAGGGTGGAGAAGGGCAAAGTAAGGCGGAGAAGGGCAAAAAAGTTTGGAGAAGTGCGGAGAATATCGGAGAAGGGCAAAGACAGGCAGAGAAGGGCAAAGACAGGCGGAGAAGGGCAAAGACAGGCGGAGAAGGGCAAAGACAGGCAGAGAAGGGCAAAGACAGGCAGAGAAGGGCAAAGACAGGCAGAGAAGGGCAAAGACAGGCAGAGAAGGGCAAAGACAGGCGGAGAAGGGCAAAGACAGGCGGAGAAGGGCAAAGACAGGCGGAGAAGTGCCGAGAATATCAGAGAAGTGCAAAGATGGGCAAAGACAGGCAGAGAAGGGCAAAGACGGGTGGAGAAGGGCAAAGACGGGCGGAGAAGGGCAAAGACGGGCGGAGAAGGGCAAAGACGGGCGGAGAAGGGCAAAGACGGGCGGAGAAGGGCAAAGACGGGCAGAGAAGGGCAAAGACGGGCAGAGAAGGGCAAAGACGGGCAGAGAAGGGCAAAGACGGGCAGAGAAGGGCAAAGACGGGCAGAGAAGGGCAAAGACGGGCAGAGAAGGGCAAAGACGGGCGGAGAAGGGCAAAGACGGGCAAAGACCGGGGAGAAGTACAATGACTGCTGGAGAAGAGCAAAGAACTGCGAAGAATGGCAAAGACAGGTGGAGACGGGTGGAGAAGGGCAAACACGGGCGGAGAAGAGCAAAGACAGGCGGAGAAGTGCAGAGAATATCAGAGAAGTGCAAAGATGGGCAAAGACAAGGGGAGAAGGACAAATACGGGCGGAGAAGGGCAAAGACGGGCGGAGAAGGGCAAAGACGGGCGGAGAAGGGCAAAGACGGGCGGAGAAGGGCAAAGACGGGCGGAGAAGGGCAAAGACGGGCGGAGAAGGGCAAAGACGGGCGGAGAAGGGCAAAGACGGGCGGAGAAGGGCAAAGACGGGCGGAGAAGGGCAAAGACGGGCGGAGAAGGGCAAAGACGGGCGGAGAAGGGCAGAGACGGGCAGAGACGGGCAGAGAAGGGCAAAAAAACTGCGGAGAATGCAAGGAGGGACAGAGAAGTGCAAAGACATGCCAAGAAGAGCAAAGACAGGTGCAGAAGGGCAAAGACGGGCTCACAAGTGGAAAAACCAGGGGAGAATGGCAAAGACGGGCGGAGAATGGCAAAGACGGGCGAAGAAATCCAAAGACAGGAGGAGAAGTGCTGAGAATAACGGAGAAGGGCAAAGACGGGCGAAGAAGGACGGAGAATACCGAAGAATGGCACAGACAGACGGAGAAAGGCAAACCTGGCCGTAGAAGGCAAATATGGGCAGACGAGGGCAAAGACGGGCAAAGGAAGTCAAAGACGGGCGCTAGGAGGGCAAGGACGGGCGGAGAATGGCAAGGACGGGCGGAGAATGGCAAGGACGGGCGGAGAATGGCAAGGACGGGCGGAGAATGGCAAGGACGGGCGGAGAATGGCAAGGACGGGCGGAGAATGGCAAGGACGGGCGGAGAATGGCAAGGACGGGCGGAGAATGGCAAGGACGGGCGGAGAATGGCAAGGACGGGCGGAGAATGGCAAAGAAAGACGGGCGGAGAATTGTGGAGAGTACCGGAGAATGGCAAAGACGGGTGGAGAAAAGCAAAGACAGGTGGAGAAGAGCAAAGACAGGTGGAGAAGAGCAAAGACAGGTGGAGAAGAGCAAAGACAGGTGGAGAAGAGCAAAGACAGGTGGAGAAGGGCAAAAAGGGTTGGAGAAGGGCAAAAATGGGCAGACAAGAACATAGACGGGGGAGAAGGGCAAAGTCGGGCAGACAAGTGCAAAGAGGTTTTGACAAGGGCAAAGACAGTCTGAGAAGTGCAGAAATACGAGAGAAGGGCAAAGACGGGCGGACAAGGGCAAAGAGGGTCAGACAAGGGCAAAGACGGGCGGAGAAGGGCAAAGACGGGCGGAGAAGGGCAAAGACGGGCGGAGAAGGGCAAAGACGGGCGGAGAAGGGCAAAGACGGGCGGAGAAGGGCAAAGACGGGCGGAGAAGGGCAAAGACGGGCGGAGAAGGGCAAAGACGGGCGGAGAAGGGCAAAGACGGGCGGAGAAGGGCAAAGACGGGCGGAGAAGGGCAAAGACAGTGGGAGAAGTGAAAAGACGGACAGAGAAGTGCAGAGAATACCAGAGAAGTGCAAAGACAGGAGGAGATGCGCAAACAATGGCGGAGAAATGCTAAGTCGGGCGGAGAAGAGCATAGACGTACAGAAAAGGGTAAAGACGGGCAGAGAAGGGCAAAGACGAGCGGAGAAGTGCTAAAACAGGCAGAGAAGTGTGGTGAATAACGGAGAAGGGCAAAGAGAGTTGGAGAAGGGCAAAGTCGGGCGGAGAAGGGCAAAGTCGGGCGGAGAAGGGCAAAGTCGGGCGGAGAAGGGCAAAGACGGGCGGAGAAGGGCAAAGACGGGCGGAGAAGGGCAAAGACGGGCGGAGAAGGGCAAAGACGGGCGGAGAAGTCCAAAGACAGACGAAGAGTAATGACAGGCGGACAAATGCAAAGGAAGGCAGACAAAGGCAAAGACGGGCGCACAAGTGCAAAGATGGGCGGAGAAGGGCAAAGACGGTTGGACAAGGGGAAAAACAGGCGGACAAGAACAAAGACGGCGGTAGAAGGGCAAAGACGGACAGAGAAGGGCAAAGACGGGCGAACAAGTGCAAAGAGGTTTAGACAAGGGCAAAGACAGTGTGAGAAATCTGAGAATATTGAAAAAGTGCAAAGACGGGCGGAGAAGGGCAAAGACGGGCGGAGAAGGGCAAAGACGGGCGGAGAAGGGCAAAGACGGGCGGAGAAGGGCAAAGACGGGCGGAGAAGGGTAAAGACGGGCGGAGAAGGGCAAAGACGAGCGGAGAAGAGCTAAAACGGTCGGAGAATTGTGGAGAATAACAAAGAAGGGCAAAGACAGGCGGAGAAGGACAAAGTCGAGTGGAGAAGAGCAAAGACGGGCGCAGAAGCGCAAAGATAGGCAGAGAAGGGCAAAGACGGGGGGAGAAGGGCAAAGACGGGGGGAGAAGGGCAAAGACGGGGGGAGAAGGGCAAAGACGGGCGGAGAAGGGCAAAGACGGGCGGAGAAGGGCAAAGACGGGCGGAGAAGGGCAAAGACGGGCGGAGAAGGGCAAAGACGGGCGGAGAAGGGCAAAGACGGGCGGAGAAGGGCAAAGACGGGCGGAGAAGGGCAAAGACGGGCGGAGAAGGGCAAAGACGGGCGGAGAAGGGCAAAGACGGGCGGAGAAGGGCAAAGACGGGCGGAGAAGGGCAAAGACGGGCGGACAAGGGCAAAGACGGGCGGACAAGGGCAAAGACGGGCGGACAAGGGCAAAGACGGGCGGACAAGGGCAAAGACGGGCGGACAAGGGCAAAGACGGGCGGACAAGGGCAAAGACGGGCGGACAAGGGCAAAGACGGGCGGACAAGGGCAAAGACGGGCGGACAAGGGCAAAGACGGGCGGACAAGGGCAAAGACGGGCGGACAAGGGCAAAGACGGGCGGACAAGGGCAAAGACGGGCGGACAAGGGCAAAGACGGGCGGACAAGGGCAAAGACGGGCGGACAAGGGCAAAGACGGCGGTAGAAGGGCAAAGACGGGCGGAGAAGGGCAAAGACGGGCGGAGAAGGGCAAAGACGGGCGGAGAAGGGCAAAGACGGGCGGAGAAGGGCAAAGACGGGCGGAGAAGGGCAAAGACGGGCGGAGAAGGGCAAAGACGGGCGGAGAAGGGCAAAGACGGGCGGAGAATTGCGGAGAGTACCGGAGAATGGCAAAGATGGGTGGAGAAAGGCAATGTCGGGCAAAGAAGTGTAGACGACACAGACGACACAGACGTTACAAATGACAATGAGGTCAAAATAGAAACAAAAGACACAGAGGACGTTGACAACACATACAACAAGACATTATAAATGAAAATGATGTGACAATATACACAGACGACACAAACGACACAGACAACACGGACAACAAAGACGACACAGGCATTATTTATGACAATGATGTCACAATATACACTGCTGACGCAGACGACACAGACGACAAAGACATTATAAATGAAAATGATGTGACAATAGACACAGACGAGAGAAAAAGCAGAAGACAAACACGACACAGAAATTATAATGACAATGATGTCACAATAGACACAGACGACACAGATATTATAAATGTCAATGATGTCACAATAGACACAGACGAGACACACATTATAAATGACAATGATGTCAGAATAGACACAGACGACACAGATGACACAGACTTTATAAATGACAATGATGTCACAACAGACAGAGAAGACACAGACATTATAACTGACAATATCACAATAGACACAGATGAGAGACTACATAGACGACACAGAAGACAGAGACATTATAAATGACAGTGAAGTCACAGTAGACACAGATGACACAGACAACAAACACATTATAAATGACAATGTCACCGCAGATGACACAGACAACAAAGACATAAAAACTACCATGATGTAACAATAGACACAGAAGACACAGACATTATAAATGAAAATTATCTCACAATAGACACAGATGACACAGAAGACAGATGCGACACAAACGAAGGACATTAGAAATTAAAATGATGTCACAATAGACACAGACGACACAGACAACACAGAGGAAAGACGACTTATGCAACAAAGGCATTATAAATGATAATGATGTCAAAATAGACACAGACAACACAGACCACACAGACATTATAAACTACAAAGATGTCACAATAGACACAGACGACACAGAGGGTACAGAAGACACAAACATTATAAATGACAGTGATGTCAAAATAGACACAGACGACACAGATGACACAGACATTATAAATGGCAATGATCTAATTATAAATAAATAAATAATTATAAATAAAAATGATGTCAAAATAGACACAGTACACAAAGACAACACAGAGGATACAGACTTTATAAAAGAAAATGATATCAAAATACACAGAGACGACACACACTTTATAAATGACAATGTTGTCATAATAAACACAGACGACACAGACATTATAAATTAAAAGGAAGTCACAATAGACACAGAAGACAGACATTATAAATGACAATGATGTCACAATAGACACAGACAACACAGACTACATAGACGACACATAGGACACAGACGACAAAGACATGATAAAACAATGATGTCACAATAGACACAGACGACAGATATTATAAATGACAATGATGTCAAAATAGACACGGGTGACACAATACACAGACAAAGACATTATAAATGACAATGATGTCACAATAGACACAGATGACACAGAATACACAGACGACAGAGACATAATTTATGACAAAGATTTCACAATAGGAACTAACGACTCAGACGACACAGACATTATAAATGAAAATGATGTCACAATAGACACAGACGAGAGACGAAAGAGATGACACAGACCACACAGAAATCATTATGACAATGATGTCACAATAGACACAGACAACACAGATGACACAGACGACAAAGACATTATAAATTACAATGACGTCACAATAGACACATATGAAAGAGATGACAGAGACTTTATAAATGACAATGATGCCACAATAGACAGAGATGACACAGACAACACAGAGGACAGAGACGACATATGCAAAAAAGACATTATTAAAGAAAATGATGTCACAATACACACAGAAGACACATACATTATAATTGACAATGATGTCACAATAGACACAGACAAAAGAGATGACCGAGACGACACAGACATTACAAATGGTAATGATGTAACAATATACACAGACAAAAATATTTATAAATGACAACTATGTCACAATAGACACAGACTATACAGTTGACACAGACATTATAAATGAAAATCATGTTATAATAGACACAGACGACACAGACAACACTGACTTCACATCATTATAAATGAAATTGTTTTCACAATAGACAGAGACGACACAGACCTTATAAATGACAATGATGTCACAATAGACACAGACGACACAGACATTATAAACAACTATGATGTCACAATAGACACAGAAGAAACAGACCACAGAGATATTATATATGAAAATGATGTCAAAATAGACACAGACGACACAGACATTAAAAATGACAATGATGCCAAAATAGACAAAGATTACACAGACGACAAAGGCGACATAGACATTATAATTGAAAATGATGTCACAACAAAGAAGACACAGACATTATAAAAGACAATGACGTCACAATAGAAAAAGATGACAAAAACGACACAGACATTATAAATAACAATGATGTCACAAGAGACACAGACGACAAGACGACATAGACATTAGAAATGACAATGATGTCACAAGAGACACAGACGACACGGATCACACAGACATTATAAATGAAATAGATTTCACAATAGACACAGACGACACAGACAGTATAAATGAAAATGATGTCACAATAGACACAGACGACACAGACATTAAACATGACAATGATGTCACAATAAACAGAGACGTCACAGACATTATAAATGACAAAAATTTCAAAACAGACACAGACAACAGACGACACAGACATTATAATTACAATCGTGTCAAATTATACACAGAAGACAAAGACGACAGAGACGACACAGAAGAAAGAGACATTATAAATGACAAGGATGTCACAATAGACACAGACTTCAGACAACAGAGACTACAGAGATGACACAGATATTGTAAATTAATATTATGTCAGAACAGAAACAGAGGACACAGATGACACTGACACTATAAATGACAGAGATATCACAATTGACACAGACGACGCAGACGAGAGAGAAATTATAATTGACTATGATGTCACTATAGACACAGACATTATAAATAACAATGATGTCACAATAGACACAGACAACAAAGACATTTTAAATGACAACGATGTCACCATAGACAAAGATGACACAGACATTACAAACGACAATGATGTCACAATAGACACAGAAAACACAGACGACAAAGACATAAATGACAATGATGTCAAAATACACACAGACGACACAGATTACACAGACATTACAAGTGATAATGATTTCATAATAGACAAAGACGACACAGACATTATAAATGAGAATGATGTCACAATAGACACAGACAGCAGAGATGACAGAGTTTTAAAAGACAAGAGAGACATTATAAATGACAATGATTTCAAAATAGAAACAGACGCCACAGACCACACAAAGGACACAGACAACACAGATAACACAGATGTTATAAATGAAAATGATGTCACAATAGACACAGAAGACACAAACGATACAGACGACAGAGACATGAATGACAATTATGTTCAACATAGACACAGACGATACAGAAGACAGAGACATTATAAATGACAATGTTGTCAAAATAGACACAAACAATATAGACATTATAAATGACAATTATATCACAATAGACAAAGACGACACAAAAGACACAGACATTATTAATGAAAATGATATCACAATACACATAGACGACACAGACATTGTAAATGACAATGATGTCACTATAGACACAGACGACAGAAACAACACAGAAGACAAAACCATTATAAATGACAATGATTTCACAGTAGACACAGACGGCACAGACATCAGAGACAACACAGACGGTATAAATGACAATGATGTCACAATAGACACAGACAACACAGATGACACAAATGACACAAAAGGCACAGACATTATAAATGACAATTATGGCAAAATAAACACAGACATTATATATGACACTGATGTCACAATAAACAGAGACGACACAGATGACACAGGCATTATAAATGACAATGTCACAATAGACAGAGACAACAGATGACACAGACGACAGACATTATATGTGATAATGATGTCACTATAGACACAGACGACAGACGAAACAGACTTTATAAATGATAATTATGTAACAATACACTCAGACGATACAGATGACACAGACATTATAAATGACAATGATGTCACAATAGACACAGATGACAAACATTATAAATGGCAATGCTGTAACAATAGACGCAGACGACAGAAGACACAGGAATTATAAATGACAATTATGTAAAACTACACACTGAAGATACAGACGACACAGAAGACACAGTCATTTTTAATGAAAATGACATCAAAATAGACACAGAAGACACAGATATTTTAAATTAAAATGATGTCAAAATAGACACAGAGGACAAAGACATTACAAATGACAAAGATGTCACAATAGACACAGAAAACAGAGATGACTGTGACGACACAGACGTTATAAATGACAAAGATGTCACAATAGACAAAGAAGCCACAGACATTATAAATGACAATGATGTCACAATATTCACATACGACACAGACAAAGATGACACATACATTACGATGATACGACACAGATGACACATATATTATAAATCACAATGATGTCACCATAGACAAAGATGGCACCGATGACAGAGACATTACAAATTACAATGATGTCACAATAGACACAGACAACACAGAGGAAAAAGACGTAAAGGACAATGACATCAAAATAAACAGAGACGACACAGACATAAATTATAAAGATGTCACAATAGTCATGGATAACACAGACGACATAGACATTATAAATGACTATGATGTCATAATAGACACAGGCGACACAAACGACACATATGACACAGACATTGTAAATGTTAATGATGTCACGAGAGACACAGACAACACAGAAGACACAGACATTATAAATGACAACGATGTCACAATAGACACAGACGACACCAACAACACAGACATTGTTAGTGACAATGATGGCAAAATAGACAAAGACAAGAAACATGACACAGACAATATATTTGACAATGATGTCACAATAGACACAGACATTATAAATGAGAGTCGTCACAATACACAGAGACGACACAGACGACGCACAAGACACAGACGACAAAGACATTATAAATGAAAATGATGACAAAATAGACACAGACGACACAGACATTATAAATAACAATGATGTCAAAATAGACACAAACAACAGAGACATAGTAAATGACAATGATGTCACAATAGACACAGACAATATAAATGAAAATGAGGTCACAATAGACACCCACGACAGAGACGACACAGACATTATAACTGACCATGATGTCATAATAGACACAGACGCGACAGACGACTCAGACAACACAGATGTTGAAAATGTTTTCACAATAAAGACAGACGAAAAAGACAACACAGACGACAGAGACGACAAAGACTCTATAAATGAAAATGATGTCACAATAGACACAGAAGACACAGACGATATAGATGACAGAGACATGAATGACAATGATGTCACCATAGACACAGACGACAGAGAGGACACAGATATTATAAATTACAATGATGTCACAATAGACACAGATGACAAAGATAATATAAATGGTAACGATTTCACAGTAGACAGACGACAAACATGACACAGACATTATAAATGAAAATGATGTCACAGAAGACACAGACGACAGACTACACAGACATTATAAATGAGAAATATGTCACAATAGACACAGATGACACAGACATTATATATGACAAGGATGTCACAATAGACAAAGACAGCACAGACGACACAGAATACAAAGACGAGATACATTATAAATGACAAGGATTTCACAATAGACACAGACGACACTAAAGACACAGACATTATAAATGACAATGATGTCACAGAAGACAGAGACAGCACAGAGGGCAGAGTTATTATAAAAGGCAATGATGTCACAATAGACAAATATGACAGAGATGATACAGATGACAGAAATTATAAATGACGATTTCACAATAGACAGACAATATCGAAGACACAGACATTATAAATGACACTGATGTCACGACAGACACAGACGACACAGAAGACACACATAAAAAATGACAATGATGTCACAATATACACAGACGACAGAGAGGGCAAAACATTATAAATGACAATTATGTAACAATAGACACAGAAGATACAGACGACACAGACAGTATACACAGACAACACAGATGACACAAAGGACACAGACAAAAAAAGATAACTCAGATTACACAGATATTATAAATGAAAACGATGTCACAATAGACACAGAAGACACAGACATTTGAAATGACAATGCTGTCACCATAGACAATCATGACACAGACGCCACCGACATTACTAATGACAATGATGTCAAAATAGCCACAGAATACAGAGACGACAAAGATATTATAAATGACTATGATGTCGCAATAGAGAAAGACCACACAGATGATACAGTCATTGTAAATAACATAGATGTCACAATAGACAAAGACGATACAGAAGAAAATCACATTATAAATGAAAATGATGACACAATAGACACAGAAGACACAGCCGACACAGATGACAAAGACACTACAAATCAAAATGATGTCACAATAGACACAGACGACACAGACATTTTAAATGACAATGATGTCACTATAGACTATCATGACACAGATGCCACAGACATTACTAATGACAATGATGTCACAATAGACAAAGACCACACAAACGACACAGTCATTATTAATGAAAATGATGTCACTATAGACACAGACGACAGAAACAACACAGAAGACAAAACCATTATAAATGAAAATGATTTCACAGTAGACACAGACGACACAGACATTATAAATGACAATGATGTCACAGTAGACACAGACGACACAGACATTATAAATGAAAATGATGTCAAAATAGACATAGACGGCACAGAAGACAAACATGACACAAAAGACACAGACATTATAAATGAAAATTATGGCAAAATAAACACAGACGACACAGACATTATACATGACACTGATGAAACAATAAACAGAGACGACACAGATTACACAGACATTATAAATGACAATGATGTCACAATAGACACAGACGACTGAGACGACAGAGTCGACACAGACTACAAAGATATTATAAATGAAAACTAAGTCACACTAGACACAGACAACACAGACGACACAGAGGACACTCATGTAATAAATGACAATGTTGTCACAATACACACAGATGACGCAGACTTCACAGACATTATAAATGACAATGATGTCACAAAAGACACAAATGACACAGACATTATAAATGACAATGATTTCACAACAGGCACAGACGACACAGACATTATAAACAACAATAATGTCACAATAGTCATAGACGACACAGACATGGTAAATTAAAATAATGTCACAACAGACACAGACGATACAGACAGTATAAATGACAAGGATGTCACAATAGAGAGAGACGACACAGACTTCACAGACATTATAAATGGCTATGATGTCACAATAGACACACTCAGCACATATTATAAGTGATAATTAAGTAACAATAGACACATACGATACAGATGACAGACGACAGAGACTACAAAGACATTATAAATGACAATGATGTCAAACTAGACAGAGACGACAGACAAAAGAGAGTTATAAATGACAGTGATGCCAAAATTGACACAGACGACACAGATGACAGAGATGACATACGACAAAGACATTATAAATGACAAAGGTGTCACAATAGAAACATGACCCAGATGACGCAGATGACTCAGACTTTATAAATAACGATGATGTCACAATAGACACAGACGACAAAGACGACACAGATGACACAGAAGAAAAAGTCATTATAAATGACAATGAAGTCATAATAGACAAAGACAACACAGACGACACAAACATTATGTATGATAAAGATGTCAAAATAGACACAGACAACAGAGACGACAAAGATGACAAAGATATTATTAATGAAAATGTTGTCACAATAGATACAGAAGACACAGACAACAAAGACATTATAAACGACAATGATGTCACAATAGACAGAGACGACACAGACCACACAGACAATAGAAATGACAATGATGTCACAATAGACACAGACACACATATATTATTAATGACATCGACGTCACAATAGACACAGACCTCAGAGACAACACAGACCACACAGACATTATAAATGAAAATGATGTCAAAATACACACAGATGACAGACGACATTAATGACAATGATGACAGATTCGACACAGACATTACAAATTAAAATGTTGACACAATAGACACAGACGACACAGACGTTATAAATTATAGAATCATAGAATAACCAGGTTTGAAGAGACCCACCGGGTCATCAAGCCCAACCTTGAAAGTTGGCAGTTAAGGCACCCAGAGTGTGTTTAAATATTTTCATTTATTCGTTTCCTTTTCTTTCCCCCTTTTTTGTGTCATGAACTGAGAAAAAAATATCTGATATATAAATGCGCAAGAAAAGAAAAATAATCATGGCACGTTCAGAGGGCATGTGGAGACCATCAATCCGAAAAAAATTATAAACTATAAAACCAATGGTATAGGACTTACATGCATCCTGCTTCCCTTACTTAAATGACAATGACGTCACAACACACACAAACGACACAGACATTATAAATGACAATGATGTCAAAATACACACAGAAGACAGAGATTACACGGACATTATAAATGACAATGATGTCACAATAGACACAGACGACACAGACAACAAAGACATTATAAATGACAATGATGTCAAGATAGACCCAGACAGCACAGATGACACCGACATTATAAATGACAATGATGTCACCGCAGACAGAGACGACACAGAGCACACAGACGACAAAGACATAATAAATTAAAATGATGTTACGATAGACACAGAAGACACAGACATTATAAATGACAATGATGTAACAACAGACACAGGCGAGACAGACATTATAAATGACAATGATTTCACCATAGACACAGACGACACAGTAGACACAGACATTATATATGACAATGAAGTCACCATAGACACAGACGACACAAACGACACAGATGACAAACATGATAAATGACAGTGATGTCACAATAGAAACAGATGACAAAGACATTACAAATGACAGTTTTTTCACAATAGGCACAGACGACAGAGACAACACAGACGACACACATTATAATGTACAATGATGTCACAATAGACACAGAAGACACAGACTACAAAGACATCATATATGAAAATAATGTCACTTTAGACACAGACAACACAGACGACTCTGATGTTATGACAGTGATGTCACGATAAACACAGACGACACAGAAGACACAGACATTAGAAATGAAAAGAATGTCACAATAAAGACAATAGAGATGAAAAAGATCTTATATATGACAACGATGTCACAATAAACACAGACGAGACATACAATAGAGATATTATAAATGACTTTGATGTCGCAATAGAGAAAGACCACACATGATACAGTCATTATAAATAACATAGACGTCACAATAGACCAAGATGATACAGAAGACAATCACATTATAAATGAAAATGACACAATAGACACAGACGACACAGCCGACACAGATGAAAAAGACACTACAAATGAAAATGACGTCACCATAGACAATGACGAGACAGATGACAGAAACGACAGAGACGTTGAAGACACTATAAATGTCAACGATATCAAAATAGACACAGAGGACAGACATTATAAATGACCATGTATTCAAAATAGACACAGACGTAAAAGATATTATAAATGAAAATGACGTCACACTAGACACAGACAACACAGACGACACTCATGTTAAAAATGACAATGAGGTCACATTAAACACAGACGACACATACAACACAGACATTAAATATGACAATGATGTCACAATAGACACAGACGACTCAGATGACAGAGGACAGAGACGAGATATGCAAGAGAGACATTGTTAAAGAAAAAGTAATCACAATAGAAACAGACGTCACAGACGAAACATACATTAAAAATGACAATGATTTCACAATAAACACAGACAACAAAGACATTATAAATGACAACTATATCACAATGGACACAGACGATTCAGATGACACAGACGACACAGATATTATAAATTTCAATTATGTCACAATAGACAGAGACGACGCAGACAACACAGACATTATTAATTACACTGATGTCACAATAGACACAGACATTAAAAATGAAAATGATGTCACAATAGACATAGACGAGAGATGAAGAAGACAAAGACGACACAGAAATTATAATGACAATGATGTCACAATAGACACAGACAACACAGATGACCCAGAAAACACAGACGACACAGACATTATAAATGACAATGATGTCACAATAAACACAGATGACACAGACAACACAGAGGACAGAAGACACATGCAACAAAGGCATTATAAGTGATAATGATGTCACAATAGACACAGACGACACAGACATTATAAACGACAAAGATGTCACAAAAGACACTGAAGACACAGACAGTATAAATGAAAAAGATGTCACAATAGACACAGACGAGAGAGGAAACAGACAACACCGTCCACACAGAAATTATTATGACAGTGGTGTCACAATAGACACAGACAACACAGATGACACAGACGACAAAGACATTATAAATTACAATGATGTCACAATAGACACAGACATCACAGACGACACAGACATTATAAATGACAATGATGTCACTATACACACATACGTGAGACGACATAGACGACAGAGTTGACACAATAGACACAAACGACACAGATGACAGAGGTCAGTGACGAGACATGCAACATAGACCTTATAAATGACCATGATGTCACAATAGACAGAGACAACACAGACGACACAGACAGTAGAAATGACAAAGATGTCACAATAGACACAGACGACACATACACACTTTTATTATTAATGACATCGATGTCACAAAAGACACAGACGTCAGAGACAACACAGACGACACAGACATTATAAATGAAAATGATGTCAAAATACACACAGACGACAGACGACATTACTGACAAAGGTGACAGAGACGACACAGACATTACAAATTAAAATGTTGACACAATAGACACAGACGACAAAGACGAAACAGATGTTATAAATGAAATCCATGTCACATAAGACACAGATGTCACAGACGATACAGATGACACAGACGATACAGATATTATAAATGAAAATCATGTCAAAATAAACACACACGAGAGACCACACAGAAGACACAGACGTTATAAATCATAGAATCATAGAATAGCCAGGTCTGAAGAGACCCACCGGGTCATCAAGCCCAACCTTGAAAGTTGGCAGTTAAGGCACCCAGAGTGTGTTTAAATATTTTCATTTATTCGTTTCCTTTTTTTACCCCCTTTTTTGTGTCAAGAACAGAGAAAAATATATCTGATATATAAATGCGTAAGATCAGAAAAATAATCATGACATGTTCACAGGGCATGTGGAGGCCATCAATCCGAAAAAAAATATAAACTATAAAACCAATGGTATAGGACTTACATGCATCCTGCTTCCCTTACTTAAATGACAATGATGTCACAACACACACAAACGACACAGATATGATAAATGACTATGATGTCACAATAGACACAGACTACACAGACAACAAAGACATTATAAATGACAATGATGTCAAGATAGACTCAGACAGCACAGACGACACCAACATTATAAATGACAATGATGTCACCGCAGACGGAGACGACACAGAGCACACAGATGACACAGACGACAAAGACATAAGAAATTAAAATGATGTTACGATAGACACAGAAGACACAGACATTATAAATGTCAATGATGTCACAAAAGACAAAGACGAGACAGACATTATAAATGACAATGATGTCACAAGAGACACAGACGACACAGATGACGCAGTGGATAGAGATGACATATGCAACAAAGACATTATTAAAGAAAATGATGTCACAATAAACATAGATGAAAGAGATGACACAGACACTATAAATGACAATGATGTCGTAATAGACCAGAAGACACAGACGACAAAGACATTATAAATGACAATGATGCTACAATAGACACAGATGACACAGTCAACACAGAGAACAGAGACAAAATATGCAAAAAAGACATTATTAAAGAAAATTATGTCATAATAGACACAGACGACACATACATTATAAATGACAATGATGTCACAATAGACAGAGATGAAGAAAAATTTATAAATGAAAATTATGTCACAATTGATACAGACGACAGAGACGACTGAAACATTATAAATGAAAATGAATTCAAAATAGACACAGACAACACAGACATTATAAATGAAAGTGATGTCAAAATAGACACAGACGACACAGACATTATAAATGAAAATGACTTCACAATAGACACACACGACACAGACAATACTGACGACACAGATATTATAAATGACAATGATGTCACAATAGACACAGAGGACACAGATGAGATATGCAAGAAAGACATTGTTAAAGAATAATTTATCACAATAGAAACAGACGTCACAGACGACACATACATTACAAATGACAATGATTTCACAATAGACACAGACGACAAAGACATTATAAATGAAAACTATATCACAATAGACAGACAGACGATTCAGATGACACAGACGACACAGATATTATAAATTTCAATTACGTCACAATAAACAGAGACGACGCAGATGATGTCACAATAGACACATACGACACAGACATTAAAAATGAAAAAGACGTCAAAACAGACACAGATTAGAGAGTCAGTATAAATGACAATGTCGTCACAATAGACACAGATGACATAGACATTATAAATGACAATGATGTCACAATAGACTCAGACGACAGAGACAATACAGAGGAAACAGACAACACAGATATTATAAATGGCAGTGATGTCACAATAGACCCAGACAAGACAGATGACACAGACAACATAAATTACAATGATGTCACAATAGAGAGAGACGACACAGACATTATAAATGACAATTGTGTCACAATAAATAGAGACAACACAGATGACACAGATGTTATAACATAAAATTATATCAAGGTAGACACCGAAGACACAGACATTATAAATGGCAATGATGTCACAATAGACACAGAGGACACAGACCCTACAAATGAATATGATGTCACAATAGACATAGACGACAGATGTTATAAATGAAAATTATGTCAAAATAGACAAAGACGAAACAGATGACACAGTCATTATAAATGACGATGATTTCACAATAGACACAGACAGCAGAGACGACACAGAAAATACAGACGGCAGATGACAGAGACATTATAAATGACACTGATATCACAAAAGACACAGACTACACAGATGAAAAACACGACACAGATGAAAAAGACATTATAAATGACAATGATGTCACAATAGACACAGACGACACAGGCATTATAAATTACAAAGATGTCACAATAGACACAGACAACAGAGACCACACAGATATTATATATGACGATGTCACAGTAGACACAGAAAACACAGACACTATAAATGAAAATGATGTCACAATAGGCACAGACAACTCAGAAAACAGAATTTAGAAATGACAATGAAGTCACAATAGACAAATACGATACAAACAACAGAGACGACACAGACATTATATATTAGAATTATGTCACAATAGAATCAGGTGACACAGACCATACAGATATTATTAATAACAATGATGTCACAATAGACACAGAAGACAGAGATATTTTAAATGACAGTGATGTCACAATAGACACAGACGACAGAGGACAGACATAATAAATGACAATTATATCACAATAGACACAGAAGACAGACGACACCGATGAATCAGACGACACAGATATTATAAATGAAAATGATGTCACAATAAACAAAGGTGACACAGACAACACAGACATTATTTAAGAACATGGAACAGTAAGGGCTGAGGATGCTAATGTGTCCTGTGATGCCTACGCAATAGGCAACTGACCAGAAATTGCCAAAATGCAAGACCTATCTGTACATGAAGATCAGAATGCAAGAAAAGCAGTGCCCGATCAGCACCTTACTAAGAACAGACATCCAAGAGTCTAGAGATGACAAGTGGATCAAATGCAAAGATGACATCAAGACGTGCAGAAGATTTAAGACACAGCAGAGTCTACACAATCTAAACAACAAGACAGATATAGGCTGGAACTGCCCTGCCTGGTACATGCTAGCTTGGGGCTGAAAATTAAACCCCTCTCCAAACGTGTAACAAGGTGCACAATCCTCTACACTATGCTAAATCCCTTCCCTGCCATTCTCAACATTCCGCCCTCTTCCCGGAACAAAACCACAGCCCCCTTAACTTTCTGAGGACCGAGGGCCTGAAGATATCCTTGGCAGAAAAAACCCAATCTGCATCAACTATCTGGAAAAATCCTGCACTCTCACATTGTCCTGGACAATAATCTGCAAAAAAAACCAAAACAAAAACATACAAAAAACACAGTGCCAAGTCAGCATCACACTGCTCTCTGCCAACATCTTGTATTACACTCACTGCAAAACTGCCAAGGCATTCTGCTCACCTATTTGATGCCAATTCAAACATTGGATGCTGCAGTCATCATCACCTGGGGCACTTCAGGTAGACAGACGGAAAATTTACTATTGCGCTTCTGAGAAATCAGTCCTGTGCTCCATCTCTCTACTCCCCTGTTCACCTCAACTGCTCTTTGCATTCTAAAAGCAGACCACACAGCATCTACAAAACCAAAGGCCAAAGCTCAATGGAGTTGCTGCGTACTACAGGGCTCTAACACACCTATTTGAACAACAACCTCCTCACCTCTCAGACCACACATCAGCAAGAAGCTTCACCCCTCTGAGGCTGCATTTGGCACCTGCCACAGAAAAAGCATGCTTTTGTACTACACTAAAGCACAGGCTGCCCCAAGCAACACCTATCTCCACTGCATTACCTTGACTGCTCAGATGCCCAGCTTGCCTCATCTTCTGTGGTTGTGTTGAGGCTTGAGCTCCACCTGGAATATACAAACAGCAAGGATGATTGTAACTTCATTGAACAAAACCAACACACGGTAACTGATCATACAGCCACGGTTACATTTCCCTACCAACACCACAGCCAACTCACCTCACTATGGCACACTAACTGCACGCAACTCCATCCGTGCCCCTCGGCACACAGGTCAGCCCACTACGTCTGAAAAACACAACAGCAAAGAAGTCACCCTGACGCTCAGCAATGCCCTAAGAATTCCAAGACTCTACTGCACATTACAGCCAAGCAAAGCTAGTCCACAACCAAACCCAAACATTAATTGCCGCTCCCTTGACATTCAAACCCCTTCGTTACCACTCCACTGGCTGCTCCCATGCAGTTTTGGTCACCCCCTCTGTGGCTCCAGAGACAAGCAGAAACTGCCCTCCTCACCCGCCACACCGAGGGCTGCTAGTTCTGCAAATAAGGGATGCCCCTAGACCGCAATGTCTAGGCACGTCAAAACGTTAAGCACACAATCGGGCCACTATACCCCTGCTGACGCTTATCGCCTCCTCTACACACCTGGCAGAGCAGCTCCAACCAGACACAAATACACGCAGAACATCAACACATAAGACCAACGTCGTGAAGCGGGAACACAAGAAAAGTAGCGGCAACAAGGAGGACTCCTGGACCACGCATGCCAATGGGCAAGGCAATGGACAGGGCTCCGAGGAACAACCTACGGTAGCCCTGCAAAAGCGAAGAACCGTGCATGGTTCCAAAGAGATGGTGCCACGACTGGCAAGATGAACGGGCAAGAAACCCTTTTAAAGTCCTAAACATGCAGAGGATGGACGGAACAAGTCCCAGAAGAGGGATCCAGGAAAACAGAAGACTAACTATCCCGGATGGCGAGGCAGGCTGCAAGGCTGCAGCAGAAGACAGCTGACCGGATGCTTCCAAAACACAAGAGCGATCCACACTTTAGAAATGCAAAGAAAGAAAAGCAGTGCCCCATCGACACTGCCTTGATGAGTACGAGCATTTGGGACCCTAGACATGGCACCCAAGGCACGCCCGCCATGCCCTGAGCACAAAAGACAACATCAAGACCTGCAGAAAATTTCAGACATGGCACGGTGACTACACAAACTAGACAACAACAGATACAGGCTGGAACTGCCCTGCCCATGCAGGGTTTGGGCTGAGAAGTAGACCCCTCTGCCTTCACCTGCCCAAAGAGGACTCTCCCTGCACAGCCTAGGCTAACTTCAAAACCCCTCCCTGCTAGCCCCATCCCACCTCCCGCTTCCCAACTCCGGTCTCTCAATTTAGCTTTCAGAGGGCCACGAATGAAGCTGTCCTTGGCCAAAGCAGCTCAAATCACATCAGCTAACAGAAATAATCCTGCAGTCACTGCGTTCCTCTTCAGCATCTGTAAGAAAAATGAACAGAAAAACACAGTGCCAAAACACGAGAACGATCCCGGCTTCAGGAGCACGATGCAAGAAAAGCAGTGCCCAATCAACAGTGCATTGATGAGTACGAGCATTCAGGACCCTAGATATGGTGCTCGAGGCATGTCCGGCATGCTGTAAAGGATCCCTCATTACAACGGGATGTGGCCAAAACCAGGAGGATGTACGTGAAAGGATCACCTTTTAAATGACTAAAGGCACAAGATGCATGGAAGAAGTCTCAGGTCAACAGGGATCCTTGAAAATATATGACTAGCGATTGGGGCCACCAACACAGGCTGCGAGGCCACGGGAAAAGATGGCTGACTAGAAACTTTGAAAATGTGAAGCCAATCCACACTTAGGTTATGATGCAAGAAGAACAGTGCCTAATTGGTATTGTACCCATGAGTACAGGCATTCAAGACCCTCGAGATGCTGCTCAAGTCATATGCTGCATTCCTTTAAAGCAAAGTGGACATCAAGGCTTAAGAAACGTAAAAGAGAAACAGAATATAAAGCACACGGCACAGACAAGCTGGAATGGCCCTGCCAGGAACGTGCTAGCTTTGGGCTGAGAAGTAACACCCTCCAGCTCTCCCTGCCCAAAGGGGACACTTCCCGCACAGCCCTCTCCCCTAGGCTACTTTTAAAACTCCTCCCTGCCATCCCCAGCCTTCTCCCCTCTGTCATACCCCACCCCTGCCCCCGTCCCTCAACTTAGCTTTCAGACCACCAGAAGGCTTCCTCAGGAGAAAAAAACTCCAAGAACATCAGCTGCCTGGAATGATCCTACAGTTGCCAGGATCCACTTTGCAATCTACAACAAAACTAAAATAGCTCCAACAGCCAGCATTGCACTGATCAATGTCAGCACCTTACATGACAACTTGCTCTGCCTAACTGCCATGTTCTTCTACTCACTTGCTCCACAGCAGTTTTTATGTCAGATGCTGCAGCTGTTATCACTCAGGGTAATTAAATTCAGAGAATTACTCTCACACCTGTGAGAAGTCTGCCCCATGCTCCTTCTCCCTACTACCCAGCTTATCTCAAATGCTCTTCCCATTCCCAAGGTGGCCCGCACAGTGCCTGCCAAACCAAAAGTAAATACTATGTTGCCAAAGAACACTTTGCTCTTCTAGACATACTCAACTTCCTCCTCACCATCAGCCCCACAATGATGAGAATAAGCCTGACTACCTCACCAGCATCCCAAAATTCTGTGCCCTTCGCTTACCTCTCCTCTCCTCTTCACCACTTATGTTGTAGGACCAGTAGTGGTGATACCCAGGACAAAAGAAAGATGAGCCACAGAAATCCACATTTTAGGAAGTAACCAAACTTTAGTCGTAGGAGTGAACAAGAAGAACTTGAAAAAAAATATTCTTATCAAAACCCAGTAAAGATTATTAACACAGAAGACATAAAAACACAGGACACTCACCACACAGCAATGGAGACTGGAATTACAGAGGCAGTCAGCCAATGAAAAACTCACGACAGTGGGATTGACTACTCTAAGACCTAAATTGGAAACTCAATGACCGTAAAAAAACACAATGGATTAACAGGGGCAAGGTAACAACTGCTGTAAGCAATAACAGAGCAAACCTCACTGGTAAGTTCAGGAAAAATCTAAAACTCTACTAAATAAGGGAGGCTTGTGTGCCCACAGACCAGATGAAGAAGAGTTGCTCAGCTGCTAACTGTTACGAGCCAAAACAATATCCAATCTCTTCCATGAGAAATTAAAGGGAAACAAGCAGCAGAATCCTGCACTGTAGATAGGCAGAGAGTCCACACCTTTAAGTAGCAAGGTCTCTGATATTCATAGGATCACCAGGTTGGAAAAGACCCATTGGATCATTGAGTCCAACTATTCTTATCAATCACTAAACAATGCCCCTCACCATCTCATCCACCCATCCTTTAAACACCTCCAGGGAAGGTGACTCTACCACCTCCTCAGGCAGCCTTTGCCCATCCCCAATAACCCTTTCAGTGAAATATTTTTTCCTGATGTACAGCCTGAAGCTTCCCTGGCAGAGCTTAAGGCTATTCCCTCTTGTCCTGTCCCCTGTTCCTTGGGAGAGGTGACCAGCTCCCTCCTCTCCACAACCTCCTTTCAGGTAGCTGCAGAGAGCAATGAGGTCTCCCCTCAGCCTCCTCTTCTCCAGGCTAAACACCCCCAGCTCTCTCAGCCACTCCTCATAAGGCTTGTTCACCAGCCCCCTCACCAGCTACATTACTCTTCTCTGGACATTCAGATGGATGGAGACAGGATGCACGCAAAGAAGTTAGTTGAGGAACACAATAAGTAGAAGGTATAAGGGAGCACAGATCTCCAAGCCCTAGAGATGACATTTCTTAGGATAACTAATACTTTTAAACTTGTGTCTCAACCTCATCATTACCTCATTGGCTACAGAGAGACTAGAACAACAGACACCTGAACAGCACTTACATCTGACCACCAAACTGACCCAAGAAAGACTGATGAACCCATCTCCCTTTCCCCAAACCATTAAAGCCCTTTTCTACCCCTGAAGTATCAGAGAAGGAACCCTGCTCCTTCTTAACAGCACCTGCCCTATATTTTAACCCCCCTGACCCTTCTGTGTTGCTATTCCCTGGGAGCCGTGCTCCTGAGCCCTTCCCAGGGCTCCCCTGGCCCCTTCTATCTTCCACCAATCCACAGACTCTACTTCCTACCCTAGGCCAACAAACTTCATTCCAGATTATTATCACCCACGAGGTGCCCATTACAAACTGCAGAGCCCCTAGGACCAATACATCATGCCACACAGAATGAGGAACAACAACAAATCTTCCCATAACCAAAAGCTCGAGGCAAAGCACCCAGAAAAAAATACAAAGAAAGATACCAAAAACATCTTGCCCCCTCCAACACCCAATCAAAAATTACTGACAAAAAAGCCCCATAGTTACACCTGTATGTGCTGCTTCGCCTGGACTCTTCCAAAGCTCATACCTCCAACAGACGCCTCTGCTTCTTTAGAAGAACACAAAGAAAAAAAAAACTAAAAAAGCCAAAAACCACCACTTACCCAACTAGCTTAATCTGCCTAAAAGCTACAATGAATGGAAACAACAGCAAAACTCTAATCTCAAGGATAAACCACAACCTAAATGACCTCCAGAGGCAAGGCCTGTGGCTTATATACCCCCTGGTCCTTCCCGCCTACCACCTGTGACTGGGGTGTGGTGAAGCCCTCACAACTATAAATAGTGCCTGAGGAGCAGCTGTGTTTTATTAACTCTACCTTGCATTCTCAGCTAGAACAACACTACTACATGTCTGAAAGCATCCTTACAAGAAATAACAGTATGCGTGCTGTCACTGCAACATTGCTAGTTGTGACAGTGATGGAACTAGGTAACAAACATTTTAGAGCTGGACTTTTTGGTTCCTTTCATTTATCGTGCTGCTACAATTCCTGTTCCCAGGTATCGCTATACCCCTACTCTTTAATTTTTCTGTGCTCTTTTCTCTCTTTTTTTCCCCCCCCCTAGTCTTCAGTATCTGTTCTCTGCCTATACTATTTTTTTCCTTTTCCATCTTTATCCCAATCTGCGTTCCTCATTCTGTTCCCCCACAATTTCACTGGCTTGATCCTTGTAGTTTGTTCTTTTTCTGCACCTGCAAATGCCTTGCTTTTCTTTCTCTTTCTTTCTTTCTCTATTCCTTTGTATTGCTTACTGTTGCTGTTCCAGCTTTTCCATTCATTCTGAATCTTGACACTCCCCTTTACTTCTCTTGCTGTTTCTGAATTTTTGTGCTAGTCCCTGCTCTTTTTTATAATCCTCTGTCTGTAGGGCTCCTAGTTCCTCTCAAACAAGTCAGCTCTTTTTTATGTACACACATGGCCTTATGAGAAATGGCTCAGAAAGCTGGGGTTGTTTAAGCTGGAGAAGTAGAGGCTGAGGGGAGACCTCATTGCTCTCTACAACTACAAGGTCTACAAAGAAGGTCGGACAAGGGAAATGAAGGGCAAAGAAGGTGGGAGAAGGGCAAAGAAGGTGGGAGAAGGGCAAAGAAGGTGGGAGAAGGTTGGAGAAGTTCAAAGAAGTTCGAAGAATATCGGAGAAGGTCAGAGAAGTTAAGAGTAAGTCAGAGAAAGTTGGATTAGGTCGGAGAAGCTCAGAGAATGTCAAAAAAGGTCAGAGAGGGTCGGAGAAGGTCAGAGAGGGTCGGAGAAGTTTGGAGAAGGTCGGAGAAGTTTGGAGAAGGTCAAAGAAGCCAGGAGAAGGTCAAAGAAAGTTGGAGAAGTATAAAGAGGGTCAGAGAAGATCAGAGAAGTTCAGAGAAGGTCAAAGATGGTCAGGGAAATCAGAGCGTGTCTACAGCGACCTCATTGTCGTTTAGAAAGTCTGTGTTGCCTGTGTCTACAGTGACCTCACTGTCGTTTAGAAAGTCTGTGTCGCCTTTGTCTACAGCAACCTCATTGTCGTTTAGAAAGTCTGTTTCATGTGTCTATAGCGACCTCACTGTCATCTGTGTCTATAGTGACCTCATTGATGTTTAGAAAGTCTGTGTCATCTGTGTCTACAGTCACCTCATTGAGCAATTCGGAGAAGGTCAGAGAAGGTCGAAGAAGGTCAGAGAAGGTCGAAGAAGAGTGGAGAAGATGGAAGAAGGTTGGAGAAGGTCGGAGAGTGTCAAAGAAGGTCGGAGAGGGTCAAAGAAGGTCGGAGAGGGTCGGAAAAGATCAAAGAGGTTCAGAGAAGGTCAAAGAAGTTTGGAGAAATTCAAAGAAGTTCTAAGAAGGTCAGAGAAGGAAGGAGATATTTGGAGAAAGTCAAAGAATATCAGAAAAGGTCAGAGAAGTTTGGAGAAGTTCAAAGAACATCGGAGAATATCTGAGAAGGTCAAAGAATGTCGGAGAAGGTAAAAGAAGGTCGGAAAATGTCAAAGAAGTCCAGAGAATGTCAAAGAAGTCGGAGAAGTTCAGAGAAGGTCGGAGAAGTTCGTAGAAGGACAGAGAAGGTCGGAGAAGCCAAAGGAAGTTCAGAGAAGGTAGTAGAATTCAGAGAAGTTCAAAATAGATAAGATAATTTTGGAGAAGTTCGGAGAAAGTCAAAGAAGGTGGGAGAAGGGCAAAGATTGGTGGAGAAAGGAGGAGAATATCAGAGAAGGGCAAAGACGGGCGGAGAAGGGCAAAGACGGGCGGAGAAGGGCAAAGACGGGCGGAGAAGGGCAAAGACGGGCGGAGAAGTGTGGAGAATATACGAGAAGTGCAGAGATGGGCGGACAAGGGCAATAATGGGTGGAGAAGGGTAACCATGGGCAGAGAAGGTCAAAAACAGGTGGAGAAGGGTGGAGAATATTGGAGAAGTGCAAAGAAGGGCAAAGACGAGCAGAGAAGGGCAAAGACGAGCAGAGAAGGGCAAAGACGAGCAGAGAAGGGCAAAGTCGGGCGGAGAGGGACGGAGAATATTGGAGAAGTGCAAAGAAGGGCAAAGATGGGAGGAGAAGGACAAAGACGGGCTGAGAAGAGCAAAGATGGTAGGAGAAGGACGGAGAATATCGGAGAAGGGCAAAGACGGGCGGAGAAGGGCAAAGACGGGCGGAGAAGGGCAAAGATGGGCGGATAATATAGGAGAAGTGCAAAGCAGTGCAAAGATGGGAGGAAAAGGGGAAAGGTGGGCTGAGAAGGGCAAAGACGGGCGGAGAAGGGCGGAGATTATTGGAAAAGTTCAAAAGAAGCAAAGAGGGGCGGAGAAGGGCAAAGAGGGGCGGAGAAGGGCAAAGAGGGGCGGAGAAGGGCAAAGAGGGGCGGAGAAGGGCAAAGAGGGGCGGAGAAGGGCAAAGAGGGGCGGAGAAGGGCAAAGAGGGGCGGAGAAGGGCAAAGAGGGTCAGATAAGTTAAAAGAAAGTCAGAGAAGGTCAGAGAAGGTCAAATAAGTACGGAGTAGGTCGGAGAAGGTCAGAGAAGTTCAAAGAATGTTGGAGAAGGTCGGAGAAGGACAGAGAAGCTCAAAGAAATTGAGAGAATTTCAAAAGTTGTTGAAGAAGTTTGGAGAAGGTCAGAGAAGATCAAGGAAGGTCAGAGAATTTCAAAGGCATTTGGAGAAGGTCAGAGGAGTTCATAGAAGTTTGGAGAATGTCAAAGAATTTTGGAGAATGTCAAAGAAGTTCGGAGAAAGTCCAAGAAGGTCAGAGAAGTTCGGAGAAGGTCAAAGAGGTCTGACAAGGTCAAAGAAGGTCAGAGAAGGTGAAAGATATTCGAAGAAAGCACTAGGAAGTCAAAGAAGTTCAGAGAATATCAAAGAAGGTCGGAGAAGGTCGGAGAAATTTGTAGAAGGTCAAAGAACATCGGAAAAGGTTAGAGAAGTTTGGAGAAGGTCAAAGAACATCAGAGAAGATCCGAGAAGCTCAAAGAATGTCAGAGAAGGTAAAAGAAGGTCGGAAAATGTCAAAGAAGTTCAGAGAATGTCAAAAAAGTCGGAGAAGTTCGAAGAAGGTCGGAGAAGTTCGTAGAAGGACAGAGAAGGTCGGAGAAGGCAAAGGAAGTTCAGAGAAGGCTGTAGAATTCAGAGAAGTTCAAAAAAGATCAGATAATTTCAGAGAAGTTCAGAGAAAGTCAAAGAAGCTGGGAGCAGGGCAAAAATGAGAGGAGAAGGGCAAAGACTGGTGGAGAAAGGAGGAGAATATTGGAGAAGGGCAAAGGGGTGCGGAGAAGGGCAAAGAGGGTCAGATAAGTTAAAAGAAAGTAGAGCAGGTCAGAGAAGGTCAAATAAGTACGGAGTAGGTCGGAGAAGGTCAGAGAAGTTCAAAGAATGTTGGAGAAGGTCGGAGAAGGACAGAGAAGCTCAAAGAAATTGAGAGAATTTCAAAAGTTGTTGAAGAAGTTTGGAGAAGGTCAGAGAAGATCAAGGAAGGTCAGAGAATTTCAAAGGCATTTGGAGAAGGTCAGAGGAGTTCATAGAAGTTTGGAGAATGTCAAAGAATTTTGGAGAAGGTCAAAGAAGTTCGGAGAAAGTCCAAGAAGGTCAGAGAAGTTCGGAGAAGTTCGGAGAAGGTCAAAGAAGGTCTGACAAGGTCAAAGAAGGTCAGAGAAGGTGAAAGAAATTCGAAGAAAGCGGTAGGAAGTCAAAGAAGTTCAGAGAATATCAAAGAAGGTCGGAGAAATTTGTAGAAGGTCAAAGAACATCGGAAAAGGTCAGAGAAGTTTGGAGAAGGTCAAAGAATATCAGAGAAGATCCGAGAAGGTCAAAGAATGTCAGAGAAGGTAAAAGAAGGTCGGAAAATGTCAAAGACATTCAGAGAATGTCAAAAATGTCGGAGAAGTTCGAAGAAGGTCGAAGAAGTTCATAGAAGGACAGAGAAGGTCGGAGAAGGCAAAGGAAGTTCAGAGAAGGCTGCAGAATTCAGAGAAGTTCAAAAAAGATCAGATAATTTCAGAGAAGTTCAGAGAAAGTCAAAGAAGGTGGGAGCAGGGCAAAAACGGGAGGAGAAGGCCAAAGATTGGTGGAGAAAGGAGGAGAATATTGGAGAAGGGCAAAGGGGTGCGGAGAAGGGCAAAGATGGGTGGAGAAGTGCGGAGAATATCAGAGAAGTGCAAAGATGTGCAAAGACGGGCAGAGAAAGGCAAAGACGGGCTGAGAAGTGTGGAGAACAGCGGATAAGGGCAAGGACAGGCGGAGAACAGCAAAAACGGGCGGAAAAGGGCAAAGACGGGTGAAGAAATGAGGAGAATACTGGAGAAGGGCAAAGGGGGGCGGAGACGGGCGGAGAAGGGCAAAGACGGGCGGAGAAGGGAAAACATAAGGGGATAAGGGCAAAAACGGGCAGAGAAGGGTGGAGAATATCGGAGAAGTGCAAAGATGGGCAAAGATTGGTGGAGAAGGGCAAAGATAGCCGGAGAATGGAGGAGAATATCGGAGAAGTTAAAGAAGGGCAAAGACGGGCAGAGAAGGGCAAAGACGGGCGGAGAAGGGCAAAGTGGGGCTAAGAAGGGCAGAGAATATTGGAGAACTGCAAAGATGTGCAAAGACAAAGGGAGAAGGGCAAAGACGGGCTGAGAAGGGCAAAGACAGGCGGAGAAGGGTAATAACGGGTGGAGAAGGGCAGAGAATATTTGAGAAGTGGAAAGGGGTAAAGACAGGTGGAAAAAAACAAAGACGGGTGGAGAAGTGTAAAGAAGGGGGGAGAAGGGCAAAGAAAGGCGAAGAAGGGTGGAGAATATCAGAGAAGTGGAAAGATGGGCAAAGACGGGCGGAGAAGGGCAAAGACGGGCGGAGAAGGGCAAAGACGGGCGGAGAAGGGCAAAGACGGGCGGAGAAGGGCAGAGAATATTGGAGAAGGGCAAAGATGGGCAAAGAAAAGGGTAGAAGGGCAAAGACGGATGAAGAAGTGTGGAGAGTATCGGAGAAGAGGAAAGATAGAAAAAGACGGGTGAGAAGGGCAAAGATGGACGGAGAAGGGCAAAGTCGGGCGAAGAATTGTGGAGAATATAGGAGAAGGGCAAAGACGCCTGGAGAAGGGCAAAGATGGCTGGAGAAGGGCAGAGAATATTAGAGAAGGGCAAAGATAAGCAAAGAAAAGGGTAGAAGGGCAAAGACGGGCGGAGAAGTGTGGAGAATATCGAAGAAGTGCAAAGATGGGCAAAGACTAGAGGAGAAGGGCAAGGACGGGCGGAGAAGGGCAAGGACGGGCGGAGAAGAGAAAACATGAGGGGAGAAGGGCAAAGACTGGCGGAGAAGGGTGGAGGAAATCGGAGAAGCGCAAAGATGGGCAGAGACGGGCGGAGAAGGGCAGAGACGAGCGGAGAAGGGCAAAGTAGGATGGAGAAGGGCAAAGAAGGGTAGAGAAGGGCAAAAGCGGGCGGAGAAATGTGGAGAATATCGGAGGAGGGCAAAGACGGGCGGAGGAGGGCAAAGACGGGCGGAGGAGGGCAAACATGAGGGGAGAAGGGCAAAGACGGGCAGAGAATGGTGGAGAATATCGAAGAAGTACAAAGATGAACAAAGACGGGCGGAGAAGGGCCAAGACGGGGGAGAAGGGCAAAGAAGGGGGAGAAGGGCAAAGAAAAGGGAGAAGAGCATAGACGGGCGGAGAAGATAAAACTTGAGGGGAGAAGGGCAAAGACGGGTGGAGAAGGGTGGAGGAAATCGGAGAAGTGCAAAGATGCGAAAAGACGGGCGGAGAAGGGCAAAGACGGGCGGAGAAGGGCAAAGACGGGCGGAGAAGGGCAAAGACGGGCGGAGAAGGGCAAAGACGGGCGGAGGAGGGAAAACATGAGGGGAGAAGGGCAAAGACGGGCAGAGAAGGGTGGAGAATATCGGAGAAGTATAAAGATGGGCAAAGACGGGCGGAGAAGGGCAAAGACGAGTGGAGAAGGGCTAAGACGGGCAGAGAGTGGCAAAGATGGGTGGAGAAGGGCAAAGACGGGTGGAGAAGGGCAGAAAATATTGGAGAAGGACAAAGTTGGGCAAAGAAAAGGGTAGAAGGGCAAAGACGGGCAGAGAAGTGTGGAGAATATTGGAGAAGAGCAAAGATGGGAAAAAAGACGGTCAGAAGCGCAAAGACTGGCGGAGAAACTCTAAGTCGGGCGGAGAAGAGCATTGGCGTACGGAAAAGTGTAAAGACGGGCGGAGAAGGGCAAAGACGGGCGGAGAAGGGCAAAGACGGGCAAAGACGGGCGGACAAAGGCAAAGACGGTTACACAATTGATAAGACGGACAGACAACGGCTAAGAAGGGCTGACAAGTGTAAAGACAGTCGGAGAAGGGCAAAGATGGTCGGACAAGGGCAAAAACATGCGGACAAGAACAAAGATGGGGGGAGAAGGGCAAAGACGAGTGGAGAAGGGCAAAGACGGATAGAGAAGGGTAAACAAGTGCGGAGAATGCAAAGACAGGCAGAGAAGTGCAAAGACATTCCAAGAAGAGCAAAGACGGGTGCAGAAGGGCAAAGATGGGCTCAGAAATGAAAGACGGGCGGAAAAGGGCAAAGAAGTGCAGAGAGTGGCAAGGAAGTGAGGAGAGTGGCAAAGGCGTCCGGAGAGTGGCAAAGGCGTCCGGAGAGTGGCAAAGGCGTCCGGAGAAGGGCAAAGGCGGGCGGAGAAGGGCAAAGGCGGGCGGAGAAGGGCAAAGGCGGGCGGAGAGGAGAAAGACGGGCAGAGAAGGGCACAGACGGGCGGAGAAGAGCAAAGACAGGCACAGAAGGGCAAAGACGGGCTCACAAGTGCAAAGACGGGGGGAGAAGGACAAAGACGGGAGGAGAATGGCAAAGACGGGTGGAGAAGTGAAAAGACAGGAGGAGAAGTGCTGAGAACAACGGAGAAGGGCAAAGACGGGCGAAGAAGGACGGAGAATACCGAAGAATGGCACAGACAGACGGAGAAGGGCAAACATGGGCGGAGAAGGCAAATACGGGCAGACGAGGGAAAAGATGGGCAAAGGAAGGCAAAGACAGGCGGAGAAGGGCAAAGACGGGCGGAGAAGGGCAAAGACGGGCGGAGAAGGGCAAAGACGGGCGGAGAAGGGCAAAGACGGGTGCACAAGTGATAAGACGGGCGGACAACGGCTAAGAAGGGCTGACAACGGCTAAGAAGGGCTGACAAGTGCAAAGGTAGGCGGAGAAGGGTAAAGACGGGTGGAGAATTGCGGAGAGTACCGGAGAATGGCAAAGATGGGTGGAGAAAGGCAAAGTCGGTCAGAGAAAGGCAAAGAAGTGCTGAGAGTGGCAAAGACGGGCGGAGAAGGGCAAAGACAGGTGGAGAAGGGTAAAGACGGGTGGAGAAGGGCAAAGACAGGCTGACAAGGGAAAAGACGGGTGGAGAATTGTGGAGAGCATTGGAAAAGGGCAAAGACGGGTGGAGAATGGCAAAGTCGGGCAAAGAAAGCCAGACGACACAGACGACACAGACGTTATAAATGACAATGAGGTCAAAATAGAAACAGAAGACACAGAGGACGTTGACGACACATACAACAAGACATTATAAATGAAAATGATGTGACAATATACACAGACGACACAAACGACACAGACAACACAGACAACAAAGACGACACAGGCATTATTTATGACAATGATGTCACAATAGACACTGCTGACGCAGACGACACAGACGACAAAGACATTATAAATTACATGATGTCATAATAGACAGAGACAACACAGACTACACAGATATTATAAATGACAATGATGGCACAAAAGACACAGACATTACAAAGGACAACGGTGCCAAAATAGGCACAGACGTCACTGACTACAATGACAATTAAGTCACAATAGACACAGATGACACAGACGACACAGATATTATAAATGACAATTTTTTAACAATGAAACAGAAGACATAGACATTATAAATGACAATGATATCACAATAGACATAGACGACAGACATTATAAATGCAAATGATTTCACAGTAGACACAGACGACACAGAAATTATAATTGACACTGCTGTCACCATAGACACAGACGACACAGATAATATAAATTGAAATGCTGTCACAATAGACACCGACGACACAGACACAGAAGTCACAGACATTATAAATGACATTGATGTCACAATGGACACAGACGACACAGAAGACAGAGACGACAGAGACATCTTAAATGACAATGATGTCACAATAGACACAGACGACACCGTCATTATAAGTGATAATGATGTCACAATAGACACAGATGACATAGATGACAGATGACATATATGACACAGAAATTATAAGTGAAAATTATGTCATAATATACTCAGTTTACACAGACAACACAGACATTATAAATGACAAATATGACACACTAGACAAAGATGATAAAGACGACACAGACATTATAAATGACAATGATGTCAAAAGAGAGACAGACCACAGAGACCACACAGATATTTTAAATGACGATGTCACAATAGACACAGACGACACAGTATATATGACAATGATGTCACAATAGACACAAATGACACAGACAGTATAAATTACAATGATATCAAAATAGACACACGACGACACAGACATTATAAATGACAGTGATTTCACAATAGACTCCGACGATACAAACTACACAGATATAATAATTACAATTATGTTATAATAGACGGCGATGACACAGACAGCAGAGTTATTATATATGAAAATGAAGTCCCAATACACACAGATGACACAGACGAGACAGGTGACAAAAACATTATAAATGACGATGTCACAATAGACAGACGACACTGAAGACACTGACATAATAAATGACAATTATGTCACGATAGACACAGACGACACCGACGACAGAGACACTTTTAAATATCGATGTCACAATGGACACAGATGAAACAGATAAAATAAATGAAAATGATATCTCAGTAGACACAGACGATACGGAAGACAGACATTATAAATGACAGTTTTCAAAACAGACACAAACAATGATGTCACAATAGACAAAGACGACACAAATGACACAGGCATTATAAATGAAAATGATGTCACTATAGACACAGACAACAGAAATGACACAGAAGACAA
This sequence comes from Phaenicophaeus curvirostris, assembly GCF_032191515.1. Lineage (NCBI taxonomy): Eukaryota > Metazoa > Chordata > Aves > Cuculiformes > Cuculidae > Phaenicophaeus > Phaenicophaeus curvirostris. The sequence continues at coordinate 1,599,876 of NC_091410.1, forward strand.
AACCATTATTAATGAAAATGATATCACAGTAGACACAGACGACACACGACACAGACATTATAAAAGACAATGATTTCACAAGAGAGACAGACGGCACATACATCAGAGACCACACAGACAGTATAAATGACAATGATGTCCCAATAGACACAGACAACACAGATGACAAAAATGACACAAAAGACACAGACATTATAAATGAAAATTATGGCAAAATAAACACAGACGACACAGACATTATACATGACACTGATGTCACAATAGACACAGACAACAGATGACACAGACGACACAGACATTATAAATGATAATGATGTCACTACAGACACAGATGACAGACGACACAGAATTTATAACTGAAAATTATGTAACAATACACTCAGACGATACAGATAACACAGACATTATAAATGACAATGATGTCCCTATAAACATAGACCACACAAACACTCTAAACTACGATGATGTCACAATAGACAGACTAGACAGACAACACATACGACACAGACATTATAAATGACAGTGATGTCACAATATTCACAGACGATACAGACATTATAAATGACAATGATGTCACAATACACACAGGAAACACAGAAAACACAGACATTATAAATGACAATGATAACACAATAAACACAGACGACACAGACTAGAAAGGCAACACAGACATTATAAAAGAAAATGATGTCACAATAAACACAGAGGATACAGACGATAGAGACGATACAGACCACACAGACGACAGTCATTCTAAATGAAAATGATGTCAAAATAGACACAGAAGAAACAGACGACACAGACATAATAAATGACAATGATGTCACAACAGACAGAGACGAGACAGGCGACACAGATATTGTAAAAAAAATATGTCACAACAGACACAGACATTATAAATGACAACGCCGCCTGAATAGACACCGACAACAAAGAGGACACAGACAACACATACACCACAGACATTATAAATAACAATGATGTAAACATAGACACAGACATCACAGATGACTCAGACAGTATAAATGAAAATGATGTCACAATGGACACAGACTACACAGACATTATACATGAAAATAACGTCACAATAGACACAAACGAATCATATGACACAGGCATTATAAATGACAATGATTTCAAAATAGACAGAGACAGTATAAATGACAATAATGCCAAACCAGACACAGACATTATAAATAACAATGATGTCACAGAAGACACAGACGTCACAGACATTATAAATGACAAAAATTTCAAAACAGACACAGACAACAGACGACACAGACATTATAATGACAATCGTGTCAAATTATACATAGAAGACAAAGACCACAGAGATGACACAAAAGAAAGAGACATTATAAATGACAAGGATGTCACAATAGACACAGACGACAGAGATGACAGAGACTACAGAGATGACACAGACATTGTAAATTAATATTATGTCACAACAGAAACAGAGGACACAGATGACACAGACACTATAAATGACAGAGATATCACAATAGACACAGACGACACAGACAAGAGAGACATTATAATTGACTATGATGTCGCTATAGACACAGACATTATAAATAACAATGATGTCACTATAGACACAGAAGACATTTTAAATGACAACGATGTCACCATAGACAAAGATGACACAGACAACACAGACATTACAAACGACAATGATGTAACAATAGACACAGAAGACACAGACGACAGACATAAATGACAATGATGTCAAAATATACACAGACGACAAAGAAATTATAAATGATAATGATGTCACAATAGACACAGACGACAGACAACAGAGATGACACAGACATTATTAACAAAAATGATGTCAAAATACACACAGACGACACAGATTACACAGACATTACAAATGATTATTATGACATCATTGACACAGATGACACAGACATTATAAATGAGAATGATGTCACTATAGACACAGACAGCACAGATGACACAGTTTTAAAAGACAAGAGAGACATTATAAATGACAATGATTTCAAAATAGACACAGACGCCACAGACCACACAAAGGACACAGACAACACATATAACTCAGATGACACAGACGTTATAAATGAAAATGATGTCACAATAGACACAGAAGACACAAACGATACAGACGACAGAGACATGAATGACAATGATGTCACGATAGACACAGACGACACAGAGGACACAGATATTAAAAATTACAGTGATGTCACAATAGACACAGATGACACAGACATTTTAAATGACAATGCTGTCACCATAGACAATGATGACACAGACGCCACAGACATTCCTAATGACAATGATGTCACAACAGACACAGAATACACAGATGACAAAAATATTATAAATGACTATGATGTCGCAATAGAGAAAGACCGCACAGATGATAAAGTCATTATAAATAACAATGACGTCACAATAGACACAGACGACACAGAAGACACTAACATTATAAATGAAAATGATGTCACAATAGACACAGACAACACAGACACTTTTAAATATCGATGTCACAATGGACACAGATGACACAGATATTATAAATGAAAATGATATCTCAGTAGACACAGACGATACAGAAGACAGACATTATAAAAGACGTTGACAAAATAGACACAAACAATACAGACACTATAAATGACAATGATGTCCAATAGACAAAGACGACACAAACGACACAGACATTATTAATGAAAATGATGTCACTATAGACAGAACGGCAGAAACAACACAGAAGACAAAACCATTATAAATGAAAAGGATTTCACAGTAGAGACAGACGACACACACGACACAGACATTAAAAGTGACAATGATGTCACAGTAGACACAGACCACACAGACATAATACATGACACTGATGTCACAATAGACACAGACGACTGAGACGACAGAGTCAACACAGACTACAAAGATATTATAAATGAAAATTAAGTCACACTAGACACAGATAACACAGACGACACAGAGGACACTCATGTAATAAATGACAATGATGTCACAATACACACAGATGACGCAGACGTCACAGACATTATAAATGACAATGATGTCACAATAGACACCCACGACAGAGACAACACAGACATTATAACTGACCATGATGTCATAATAGACACAGAAAACACAGACATTATAAATGAAAATGATGTGAAAATAAACATAGACGACACAGACATCATAAATGAAAAAGATGACACAATAGACAGAGATGACACAGACAGTGATATAATAAATGAAAATTATGTCACAATAGAAACAGACGATACAGACAGTATAAATGACAAGGATGTCACAATAGAGACAGACGACACAGACGTCACAGACATTATAAATGACTATGATGTCACAATAGACACACTCAACACGTATTATAAATGATAATTAAGTAACAATAGACACATACGATACAGACGACAGAGACTACAACAACATTCTAAATGACAATGATGTCAAACTAGACAGAGACGACACAGACAACACAGACATTATAAATGACAGTGATGTCAAAATTGACACAGACGACAGAGACGACATACGACAAAGACATTATAAATGACAAAGGTGTCACAATAGAAACATGACCCAGATGACGCAGATGACTCAGACTTTATAAATAACGATGATGTCACAATAGACACAGACGACAAAGACGACACAGATAACACAGAAGAAAAAGTCATTATAAATGACAATGAAGTCATAATAGACAAAGACAACACTGACGACACAAACATTATATATGACAAAGATGTCAAAATAGACACAGACGACAGAGACGACACAGATGACAAAGACATTATTAATGAAAATGTTGTCACAATAGGCATAGATGACACAGACTATAAATTACAATGATGTGGAAATAGACACTGAAGACACAGACATTATAAATGACAACGATGTCACAATAGACACAGACGACACAGACAACAAAGACATTATAAATGACAATAATTTCACAACAGACACAGACGACACAGACAACAAAGACATTATAAAAGACAATGATGTCACAATAGACACAGACGGCACAGACATTATAAATGAAAATGACGTCACACTAGACACAGACAACACAGACGACACAGACATTATAAATGAAAATGATGTCACTATACACACAGACGTTAGACGACATATACGACAGAGTTGACAAAAACATTGTAAATGAAAATGATGTCACAATAGACAGACGACAGAGTCGACACAGACTACAAAGACATTATAAATGAAAATGACGTCACACTAGACACAGACAACACAGACGACACAGACATTATAAATGACAATGCTGTCACTATACACACATACGTGAGACGACATAGACGACAGAGTTGACAAGGACATTATAAAGGAAAATGATGTCACACTAGACACAGACAACACAGATGACACATGTGACACTCCTATTATAAATGACCATGATGTCACAATAGACAAAGACGACACACACAACACAAACTTTAAAAATGAAAATGATGTCACAATAGACACAGACTTAACAGACATTATAAATGACAATTATGTCAAAATAGACACAGGAGACACAGACGACAAATACTTTATAAATGACAATGTTGTCACAATAGACACAAACGACACAGATGACACAGAGGTCAATGACGAGACATGCAACATAGACATTATAAATGACTATGATGTCACAATAGACTCAGACGACACATACACACATTTATTATTAATGACATCGATGTCACAATAGACACAGACGTCAGAGACAATACAGACGACACAGACATTATAAATGAAAATGATGTCAAAATACACACAGACGACATTACTGACAAAGATGACAGAGACGACACAGACATTACAAATTAAAATGTTGACACAAGAGACAGAGACGACAAAGACGAAACAGATGTTATAAATGAAATCCATGTCACATAAGACACAGATGTCACAGACGATACAGATATTATAAATGAAAATGATGTCAAAATAAACACACACGAGAGACCACACAGAACACACAGACGTTATAAATCATAGAATCATAGAATAACCAGGTCTGAAGAGACCCACCGGGTCATCAAGCTCAACCTTGAAAGTTGGCAGTTAAGGCACCCAGAGTGTGTTTAAATATTTTCATTTATTCGTTTCCTTTTCTTTCCCCCTTTTTTGTGTCAAGAACAGAGAAAAATATATCTGATATATAAATGCGTAAGATCAGAAAAATAATCATGGCATGTTCACAGGGCATGTGGAGGCCATCAATTCAGAAAAAAAAAAACTATAAAACCAATGGTATAGGACTTACATGCATCCTGCTTCCCTTACTTAAATGACAATGATGTCACAACACACACAAATGACACGGACATTATAAATGACAATGATGTCACAAGAGACACAGACGACACAGATGACGCAGTGGACAGAGATGACATATGCAACAAAGACATTATTAAAGAAAATGATGTCACAATAGACATAGATGAAAGAGAAGACACAGACACTATAAATGACAATGATGTCATAATAGACCAGAAGACACAGACGACAAAGACATTATAAATGACAATGATGCCACAATAGACACAGATAACACAGACAACACAGAGGACAGATACAAAATATGCAAAAAAGTCATTATTAAAGAAAATTATGTCATGATAGACACAGACGACACATACATTATAAATGACAATGATGTCACAATAGACAGAGACTAAGAAAAATTTATAAATGAAAATTATGTCACAATTGATACAGACGACAAAGACGACTGAGACATTATAAATGAAAATGAATTCAAAATATACACAGACAACACAGACGACACAGACATTATAAATGAAAGTGATGTCACAATAGACACAGACGACACAGACATTATAAATGAAAATGACTTCACAATAGACACACACGACACAGACGAAAGAGACAATACTGACGACACAGATATTATAAATGACAATGATGTCACAATTGACACAGTGGACACAGACGACAGGAATATTATAAATGACAATGATGTCACAATAGACACAGAGGACACAGACATTATAAAAGACAATGATGTTACACTAGACACAGACAACACAGACAACACTCATGTTAAAAATGACAATGATGTCACAATAAACACAGACGACACATACAACACAGACATTATATATGACAATGATGTCACAATAGACACAGACGACACAGAGGACAGAGACGAGATATGCAAGAAAGACATTGCTAAAGAATAATTTATCACAATAGAAACAGACGTCACAGACGACATATACATTACAAATGACAATGATGTCACAATAGACACAGACGACAAAGACATAATAAATGACAACTATATCACAATAGACAGACGATTCAGATGACACAGAGATATTATAAATTTCAATTATGTCACAATAGACAGAGACGACGCAGATTATGTCACAACAGACACAGACATTAAAAATGAAAAAGACGTCAAAATAGACACAGATTAGAGAGTCAGTATAAATGACAATGTCATCACAATAGACACAGATGACATAGACATTATAAATGACAAGGATGTCACAATAGACTCAGACGACAGAGACAATACAGAGGAAACAGACAACACAGATATTATAAATGACAGTGATGTCACAATAGACCCAGACAAGACAGACGACACAGACAATATAAATTACAATGATGTCACAATAGAGAGAGACGACACAGACATTATAAATGACAATTTTATCACAATAGATACAGACAACACAGATGACACAGATGTTATAACATAAAATTTTATCAAGGTAGACACAAACGACACAGACATTATAAATGGCAATGATTTCACAATAGACAGAGATGACACAGAGGACACAGACCCTACAAATGAATATGATGTCACAATAGACATAGACGACAGATGTTATAAATGAAAATTATGTCAAAATAGACAAAGACGAAACAGACGACAGTCATTATAAATGACGATGATTTCACAATATACACAGACAACAGAGACGACACAGAAAATACAGACGGCAGATGACAGAGACATTATAAATGACACTGATATCACAAAAGACACAGACTACACAGATGAAAAACACGACACAGATGAAAAAGACATTATAAATGACAAAGATTTCACAATAGACGGAGATGACACAGATGACACAGACATTATAAATGACAATGATGTCACAATAGACACAGACGACACAGACATTATAATTGAAAATTATGTCACAATATACACAGATGACAAAGACGACACAGTCATTTATAATGTCTGTCTTCTATGATACCATAATAGACTCTGATGACACAGACACACATATTATAAATGAAAAATATGTAGCAATAGACACAGACCACACAGACGAGAAAGACGACACAGACATTATAAATTAAAATGATGTCACAAAAGACACAGATGAAACAGACAGTACAAATGATAATGATGTCACAATAGACACAGACGACACATACTACACAATCATCATTAATGACAATGACATCACAAGAGACACAGACGACACAGATGACACAGAGGACATAGACATAATAAATGAAAATAATGTCACAATAGCCTCAGACAACACAGACTACACAGACGTTATAAATGATAATGATGTTACAATAGAGACAGACCACACAGACCACAAAGACATAATAAATGACGATGTCACAATAGACAGAAGACACAGATATTATAAATGAGAATGATGTCACAATAGACACAGACGACAACGACTACACAGATTGTGTAAATTACGATGTCACAATAGACACATACGACAGAGACGATACAGACGTTATAAATGACAACGATTTTACAATAGACACAGATGACACAGAAGACAAAGACAATATAAATGACAATGTTGTCACAATAGACACAGACGACACAGACAAGACAGACTTTGTAAATGACAGTGATTTCACAACAGGCACAGAAGTAAGAGACGACACAGACGAAACAGATGTTATAAATGGCAATGATGTCACAATAAAGAGAGATGACACAGATGACACAGTATAAATGAAAATATCACAGATGACCCAGATGACACAAAAGACACAGACATTATAAATAACATTGATGTCACAATAGACAAATATGACACAGACCACACAGACAATATAAATGAAAATGATGTCACAATAGACACAAACGACACAGATGACAAGATATTATACCTGACAATGATATCACAATAGACACAGACGACACAGAACACACAGACATTAAAAATGACAATGATGTCAAAGTAGGCAAAGATGACACAGACATTATACATGAAAATTGTTTCAAAATACACACAGACGAGACAGAAGACACACATTATAAATGAAAATGATGTCACAATATAAAGAGACGACACAGACATAAATGACAATGATGTCAAAACATACACAGATGACACAGACATTATAAATGACAATGATGTCACGATAGACACAGACGACATAGAAGACACAGACGACAAAGAAGACACAGACATTATAATTTTCTTTTATGTCACAACAGACACAGACGAAACAAAGGACGGACATTATAAATGACAAAGATGTCACAATAGACACAGACGACACAGAGTTTATAAATTAAAATTATGTCACAATTGACACAGACAACATAGACGACTAAGACATTATAAATGACAACGATGTCACAATACACAGACGACACAGATATTATAAATGACAACGATGTCAAAATAGACACAGACGACACAGACTTTATAAATGACAATGATGTTACAATAGATACAGACGACAGAGACAATACAGATATTATTAATGAAAGCAATGTCACAATAGAGAGACAACACAGACGACAGAGACATTACAAATGACAATGATGTCACAATAGAAACAGAGGTCACAGACGACCGAGACTATACAGATGACAAAGAAGACGCCCACAATATAAATGAAAAAGATGCCAAAATAGTTACAGAAGGCCCAGACAACACAGACGACACAGACATTATAAATGACAATGTTTTAACAATAGACACAGATGACTCAGCCATACCGATGACGCAGATATTATTAATGACAATGATATCACAACAGACACAGACGACACAGAAAAAAAAGACATTATAAAGGACAATTATGTCACAAAAGACACAGACGACAAAGACAAAATAAATGACAATGATGTCACAATTGACACAGATGACACAGACAAAACAGACTACTCAGGCTTTATATATGAAAAATATGTCAAAGTAAAAACAGACAAGAAAGACGAGACAGACGACACAGACATTACAAATTAAAATGATGTCACAATAGACAGAGACAACACACACTACACAATCATCATTAATGACAATGATATCAAAAGAGACACAGACGACACAGATTACACAGACTACACAGACACTATAAATGACAATGATGTCACAGTAGACACAGATGACACCAACAACACAGACATTTTTAATGACAATGAAATCCCAATAGACACCGACAAAATAGATATTATAAATGACAATTATTTCAAAATAGTCACAGAAGCAACAGACTCCTCAGATGCCACAGATAACACAGATGAATCAGACAACACCGACTTTATAAATTACAATGATGTCACAATAAACACAGACAAAAAAGACGACACAATCGACACAGAAAAAAAGAAGACATAGAGATTATTAATGACAATGAAGTCACAATAGACACAGATGACAGACACGACACATAAGACACAAGCGACACAGACATTATAAATGAAAATGATGTCACAATAGACACAGACGAAGCAGACATGATAAATGACAATGAGATGTCACAATAGACACAGACGAAACAGACATGATAAATGACAATGATGTCACAATAGACACAGACAACACAGAAGACACACAGTAAAACTGACAATGATGTCACAATATACAAAGTCGACAGAGATGGCAAAGACATTATGAATGACAATTATGTAACAATACACACAGACAACACAGACATTATAAGTGACATGGATGTCACAGTAGACACAGAAGTCACAGAGGACGCAGACATTATAAATGACATGGATTTCAAAATAAACACAGACAACACAGAGGACATAGATGTTACAAATGAAAATGAAACCACAATAAAAGCAGATGAAAATGACGACACAGACGACAAAGATTTTATAAACGAAAATGATGTCACAATAAACACAGACGACACAGATATTATAAATGAAAATGATGTCACAATAAACAAAGATGACACAGACGACCCAGACATTATAAATTACAATGATGTCAAAATAGACAGAGATGACACAGACATTATAAATGAAAATGATGTCAAAATAGACACAGAGGAAACAGACAACATAAATAAATATTATGTCACAATAGACACAGATGACAATGAAGACACAAATAAAAAATGACAATGATGTCACAATATACACAGACGACAGAGACGGCATAGACATTATAGATGACAATTATGTAACAATAAACACAGAAGATACAGGCGACACAGACATTTTTAATGACAATGATGTAACAATATACAGAGAAAACACAGACAACACAGACATTATAAATGACAAGGATTTCAAAATAGACACAGACGCCAGAGACGACACAAAGGACACAGACAACACAGATAACTCAGATGACACAGACGTTATAAATGAAAATGATGTCACAATAGACACAGAAGACACAAACGATACAGACGACAGAGGTATGAATGACAGTGATGTCACAACAGACACATACAACACAGAGGACACAGATATTAAAAATTAAAATGATGTCACAATAGACACAGACGACACAGACATTTTAAATGACAATGATGTCACCATAGACTATCATGACACAGACGCCACAGACATTACTAATGACAATGATGTCACAATAGACACAGAACACACAGATGACAAAGACATTATAAATGACTATGATGTCGCAATAGAGAAAGAACACACAGATGATACAGTCATTATAAATAATATAGATGTCACAATAGACAAAGACGACACAGCCGACACAGACAACACAGAAGACACAGACATTATTAATGAAAATGATGTGAAAATAGAGACAGACGACACAGATGACACAGACATTACAAATGACAATGATGTCACAATAGACAGAGACGACAAAGTCGACAGATACAACACAGACTTTATAAATGATAATGATGTCACAATAGACACAGCAGAGACAACACAGTTTTAAAAGACAAGAGAGACATTATAAATGACACGGATTTCACAATAGATTCCGACGATAAAAACGACAAAGATATTATAAATGATAAGATATCACAATAGACAAAGACGACACAGACATAATCAATGAAAATGATGTCACAATAGACACAGACGACAACGACGACACAGCCATTATAAATTACAATGATGTCACAATAGACACCGATCACACAGACATTAAAAATTAGCATGATATCACAATAGGCAAAGACAACAGAGACCACACAGATATTATATATGACGATGTCACAGTAGACACAGACAACACAGACACTATAAATGAACATGATGTCACAATAGGCACACACAACTCAGAAAACAGAATTTAGAAATGACAATGAAGTCACAATAGACAAATATGATACAAACGACAGAGACGACACAGACATTATATATTAGAATTATGTAACAATAGAATCAGATGACACAGACCATACAGACATTATTAATGACAATGATGTCACAATAGACACAGAAGACAGACGACACCGATGAATCAGACGACACCGATATTATAAATGAAAATGATGTCACAATAAACAAAGATGACACAGACAACACAGACATTATAAATGACAATGATGTCAAAATAGACACAGAGGAAACAGATATTATATATGACAAGGATGTCACAATAGACACAGACAGCACAGACGACACAGTTGTAAAAGACAAGAGAGACATTATAAATGACAATGATTTCACAATAGACTCCGACAATACAAACGACACAGATATTATATATTACAATTATGTCATAATAGACAGCGACGACACAGATGGCAGAGTTATTATAAATGACAATGATGTCCCAATACACACAGACGACACAGACGAGACAGATGACAAAAACATGATAAATGACGATGTCAGAATAGACAGACGACACCGAAGACGCTGACATTATAAATGACAATGATATCACGATAGACACCGACGACACAGACACTTTTAAAAATCGATGTCACAATGGACACATGACACAGATATCATAAATGAAAATGTTATCTCAGTAGACACAGACGATACAGAAGACACTGACATTATAAATGACAATGTTGTCAAAATAGACACAAACAATACAGACATTATAAATTACAATGATGTCACAATATACAAAGACGACACAGACATTATTAATGAAAATGATGTTACTACAGAGACAGACATTATAAACTAAAATATTGTCACTATAGACACAGACGACAGAAATGACACAGAAGACAAAACCATTATAAATGACAATGATTTCACAGTAGACAAAGACAACACACACGACACAGACAATATAAATGACAATGATGTCACAGTAGACACAGACCACACTGACGACTCAGATGACACAGATGACACAGACATTATAGGTGACAATGATGTCACAATAAACCGACGACACAGACATTATAAGTGACAATGGTGTCACAATTAACAGATGACACCGACATTATAAGTGACAATGATGTCACAATATACACAGACGACACAGACTTTATAAGAAACAATGTCACAATTGACAGACAACACAGACATAATAAATGACAATGATGTCACTACAGACACAGACGACAGACACGAAAATGGCCACACAGACATTATAAATGACAATGATTTCACAAAAGATACAGACGACAGACACGAAAATGACGACACAGACATTATAAATGACGATGTCAAAATAGACACACACGACACTCACGACACTCACTATATATGAGAATGATGTCACAATAGGCACAGACAGACACGAAAATGACGACTCATACAACACAGACATTATAAATGACAGTGATTTCACAATAGAGACAGACGACACAGACAGACACGAGAATGATGACAGAGACGACACAGACATTAAAAATGACAATGATGTCAAAATAGACACACACGACACACACCATATATAACAATGATGTCACAATAGACGCAGATGACACAAACATAATAAATGACAACGATGCTCATTGCATCTTGAAAGACAAAAAATAAAACCCAAACAAAATTACTAGGTGGCGTTTGTAGGTAATGTAGGTACAAGTCATATCTAACTGTTGACTCGGCAGCCAACCCACCTGGCTGTGGGAATCTACCCCCAGTTCAATTGTCACCCCTTGCTGCCAGACCCGATGCCTCTGCACCTGTAGAACTCAACATTCAATAACTTACCCCCAGACTCGATAGTAACTAAACAATTCCACACACTGTTTTGATTCAGGAATACCAACCCTTCTTCACACAACAGCCAGGCAGAAAAAAAAAAGATAAAATCAAATCTTAACAACCATACACACCAGATTTATTGCCCCAAGAATTTAAACTGCTCTACCGACACTCCAATGTTATATCTGAGATGGCTTTGGTCATTCCCTCTGTGGCTGCATAACCGACCAAAAATGATTCTCCTCACCCCATGTATCTATGGCTACTTGCTCTGGAATGCACCGTATCACCTCGCCCTTCAAAGCCTAACTAGACGGGTATATCTAAAGATCGAATTTCACTGCTGTTCTTCTGCTAACTACCGATTCTTTAGCTCAGGCAGAGCAGCTCCAGCCAGATTCAAACGTGCCCAGACTGACTCTGCACAGAAAAGCAATGACAGGATGCAGAAACAAAAAGGAAACTTGGTAAGAATGACTCTCAAAAGAGGGCTGGCATTGGGCAACAAGATGTAGGGAGCTGCAAGAAAGATTATGTCAGCCCTTGAAAAATGGAAGACTATGGCCCCTTTAAGAGCCATAGCCACAACTAGAAGGATGCAAGGGTGAGCCCTTCTTAAAGACCTCAAAACAGGGTATGTATGGAGGAAGTGCCAGAACAGGGATTTAAGAAAATGGAACAATAAGGGCTGAGGATGCTAACGTGTCCTGTGATGCCTACGCAATAGGCAACTGACCAGAAATTGCCAAAATGCAAGACCTATTTGTACATGAAGATCAGAATGCAAGAAAAGCAGCGCCTGATCAGCACCTTACTAAGAACAGACATCCAAGAGTCTAGAGATGACACGTGGATCAAATGCAAAGATGACATCAAGACCTGCAGAAGATTTAAGACACAGCAGAGTCTACACCATCTAAACAACAAGACAGATATAGGCTGGAACTGCCCTGCCTGGTACACGCTAGCTTGGGGCTGAAAATTAAACCCCTCTCCAAACGTGTAACAAGGTGCACTCTTACTGCACAACCCTCTACCCTAGGCTAAATCCCTTCCCTGCCATTCTCAACATTCTGCCCTCTTCCCGGACCAAAACCACAGCCCCCTTAACTTTCTGAGGACCGAGGGCCTGAAGATATCCTTGGCAGAAAAAACCCAAACTGCATCAACTAACTGGAAAAATCCTGCACTCTCACATTGTCCTGGACAATAATCTGAAAAAAAAAAATAAAAAATACAGAAAACACAGTGCCAAGTCATCACACTGCTCACTGCCAAAATCTTGTACTACACCCACTGCAAAACTGCCAAGGCATTCTGCTCACCTATTTGATGCCAATTCAAACATTGGATGCTGCAGTCATCATCACCTGGGGCACTTCAGGTAGACAGACGGAAAATTTACTACTGCGCTTCTGAGAAATCAGTCCCGTGCTCCATCTCTCTACTCCCCTGTTCACCTCAACTGCTCTTTGCATTCTAAAAGCGGACCACACAGCATCTACAAAACCAAAGGCCAAAGCTCAATGGAGTTGCTGCGTACTACAGGGGTCTAACACACCTATTTGAACAACAACCTCCTCACCTCTCAGACCACACATCAGCAAGAAGCTTCACCCCTCTGAGGCTGCATTTGGCACCTGCCACAGAAAAAGCATGCTTTTGTACTACACTAAAGCACAGGCTGCCCCAAGCAACACCTATCTCCACTGCATTACCTTGACTGCTCAGATGCCCGGCTTGCCTCATCTTCTGTGGTTGTGTGGAGGCTTGAGCTCCACCTGGAATATACAAACAGCAAGGATGATTGTAACTTCATTGAACAAAACCAACACACGGTAACTGATCATACAGCCACGGTTACATTTCCCTACCAACACCACAGCCAACTCACCTCACTATGGCACACTAACTGCACGCAACTCCATCCGTGCCCCTCGGCACACAGGTCAGCCCACTACGTCTGAAAAACACAACAGCAAAGAAGTCACCCTGACGCTCAGCAATGCCCTAAGAATTCCAAGACTCTACTGCACATTACAGCCAAGCAAAGCTAGTCCACAACCAAACCCAAACATTAATTGCCGCTCCCTTGACATTCAAACCCCTTCGTTACCACTCCACTGGCTGCTCCCATGCAGTTTTGGTCACCCCCTCTGTGGCTCCAGAGACAAGCAGAAACTGCCCTCCTCACCCGCCACACCGAGGGCTGCTAGTTCTGCAAATAAAGGATGCCCCTAGACCGCAATGTCTAGGCACGTCAAAACGTTAAGCACACAATCGGTCCACTATACCCCTGCTGACGCTTATCGCCTCCTCTACACACCTGGCAGAGCAGCTCCAACCAGGCACAAATACATGCAGAACACCAATACACAAGACCGACGTCAGGAACCTGGAACAAAAGAAAAGTCGCGGCAACAAGGAGGACTCCTGGACCACGCATGCCAATGGGCAAGGCAATGGACAGGGCTCCAAGGAACAACCTACGGTAACCCTGGAAAAGCGAAGAACCGTGCATGGTTCCAAAGAGATGGTGCCACAACTGGCAAGATGAACGGGCAAGAAACCCTTTTAAAGTCCTAAACATGCAGAGGATGGACGGAACAAGTCCCAGAAGAGGGATCCAGGAAAACAGAAGACTAACTATCCCGGATGGCGAGGCAGGCTGCAAGGCTGCAGCAGAAGACAGCTGACTGGATGCTTCCAAAACACAAGAGCGATCCACACTTTAGAAATGCAAAGAAAGAAAAGCAGTGCCCCATCGACACTGCCTTGATGAGTACGAGCATTTGGGACCCTAGACATGGCACCCAAGGCACGCCCGCCATGCCCTGAGCACAAAAGACAACATCAAGACCTGCAGAAAATTTCAGACATGGCACGGTGACTACACAAACTAGACAACAACAGATACAGGCTGGAACTGCCCTGCCCATGCAGGGTTTGGGCTGAGAAGTAGACCCCTCTGCCTTCACCTGCCCAAAGAGGACTCTCCCTGCACAGCCTAGGCTAACTTCAAAACCCCTCCCTGCTAGCCCCATCCCACCTCCCGCTTCCCAACTCCGGTCTCTCAATTTAGCTTTCAGAGGGCCACGAATGAAGCTGTCCTTGGCCAAAGCAGCTCAAATCACATCAGCTAACAGAAATAATCCTGCAGTCACTGCGTTCCTCTTCAGCATCTGTAAGAAAAATGAACAGAAAAACACAGTGCCAAAACACGAGAACGATCCCGGCTTCAGGAGCACGATGCAAGAAAAGCAGTGCCCAATCAACAGTGCATTGATGAGTACGAGCATTCAGGACCCTAGATATGGTGCTCGAGGCATGTCCAGCATGCCGTAAAGGATCCCTCATTACAACGGGATGTGGCCAAAACCAGGAGGATGTACGTGAAAGGATCACCTTTTAAATGACTAAAGGCACAAGATGCATGGAAGAAGTCTCAGGTCAACAGGGATCCTTGAAAATATATGACTAGCGATTGGGGCCACCAACACAGGCTGCGAGGCCACGGGAAAAGATGGCTGACTAGAAACTTTGAAAATGTGAAGCCAATCCACACTTAGGTTATGATGCAAGAAGAACAGTGCTTAATTGGTATTGTACCCATGAGTACAGGCATTCAAGACCCTCGAGATGCTGCTCAAGTCATATGCTGCATTCCTTTAAAGCAAAGTGGACATCAAGGCTTAAGAAACGTAAAAGAGAAACAGAATATAAAGCACACGGCACAGACAAGCTGGAATGGCCCTGCCAGGAACGTGCTAGCTTTGGGCTGAGAAGTAACACCCTCCAGCTCTCCCTGCCCAAAGGGGACGCTTCCCGCACAGCCCTCTCCCCTAGGCTACTTTTAAAACTCCTCCCTGCCATCCCCAGCCTTCTCCCCTCTGTCATACCCCACCCCTGCCCCCGTCCCTCAACTTAGCTTTCAGACCACCAGAAGGCTTCCTCAGGAGAAAAAAACTCCAAGAACATCAGCTTCCTGGAATGATCCTACAGTTGCCAGGATCCACTTTGCAATCTACAACAAAACTAAAATAGCTCCAACAGCCAGCATTGCACTGATCAATGTCAGCACCTTACATGACAACTTGCTCTGCCTAACTGCCATGTTCTTCCACTCACTTGCTCCACAGCAGTTTTTGTCAGATGCTGCAGCTGTTATCACCCAGGGTAATTAAATTCAGAGAATTACTCTCACACCTGTGAGAAGTCTGCCCCATGCTCCTTCTCCCTACTACCCAGCTCATCTCAAATGCTCTTCCCATTCCCAAGGTGGCCCGCACAGTGCCTGCCAAACCAAAAGTAAATACTATGTTGCCAAAGAACACTTTGCTCTTCTAGACATACTCAACTTCCTCCTCACCATCAGCCCCACAATGATGAGAATAAACCTGACTACCTCACCAGCACCCCAAAATTCTGTGCCCTCTGCTTACCTCTCCTCTCCTCCTCACCACTTAAGTTGTAGGACCAGTAGTGGTGATACCCAGGACAAAAGAAAGATGAGCCACAGAAATCCACATTTTAGGAAGTAACCAAACTTTAGTCGTAGGAGTGAACAAGAAGAACTTGAAAAAAATATTCTTATCAAAACCCAGTAAAGATTATTAACACAGAAGACATAAAAACACAGGACACTCACCACACAGCAATGGAGACTGGAATTACAGAGGCAGTCAGCCAATGAAAAACTCGCAACAGTGGGATTGACTACTCTAAGACCTAAATTGGAAACTCAATGACCGTAAAAAACCACAATGGATTAACAGGGACAAGGTAACAACCGCTGTAAGCAATAATAGAGCAAACCTCACTGGTAAGTTCAGGAAAAATCTAAAACTCTACTTGTGTGCCCACAGACCAGATGAAGAAGAGTTGCTCAGCTGCTAACTGTTACGAGCCAAAACAATATCCAATCTCTTCCCTGAGAAATGCAAGTGAAACAAGCGGCAGAATCCTGCACTGTAGATAGGCAGCGAGTCCATACCTTGAAGTAGCAAGGTCTCTGATATTCATAGGATCACCAGGTTGGAAAAGACCCATTGGATCATTGAGTCCAACCATTCCTATCAATCACTAAACAATGCCCCTCACCATCTCATCCACCCATCCTTTAAACACCTCCAGGGAAGGTGACTCTACCACCTCCTCGGGCAGCCTTTGCCCATCCCCAATAACCCTTTCAGTGAAATATTTTTTCCTGATGTACAGCCTGAAGCTTCCCTGGCAGAGCTTGAGGCTATTCCCTCTTGTCCTGTCCCCTGTCCCTTAGGAGAAGAGGCCAGCTCCCTCCCCTCCACAACCTCCTTTCAGGTAGCTGCAGAGAGCAATGAGGTCTCCCCTCAGCCTCCTCTTCTCCAGGCTAAACACCCCCAGCTCTCTCAGCCACTCCTCATAAGGCTTGTTCACCAGCCCCCTCACCAGCTACATTACTCTTCTCTGGACATTCAGATGGATGGAGACAGGATGCACGCAAAGAAGTTAGTTGAGGAACACAATAAGTAGAAGGTATAAGGGAGCAGAGATCTCTAAGCCCTAGAGATGACATTTCTTAGGGTAACTAATAATTTTCAACTTGTGTCTCAACCTCATCATTACCTCATTGGCTACAGAGAGACTAGAACAACAGACACCTGAACGGCACTTGCATCTGACCACCAAACTGACCCAAGAAAGACTGATGAACCCATCTCCCTTTCCCCAAACCATTAAAGCCCTTTTCTACCCCTGAAGTATCAGAGAAGGAACCCTGCTCCTTCTTAACAGCACCTGCCCTATATTTTAACCCCCCTGACCCTTCTGTGTTGCTGTTCCTTGGGAGCTGTGCTCCTGAGCCCTTCCCAGGGCTCCCCTGGCCCCTTCTATCTTCCACCAACCCACAGACTCTACTTCCTACCCTAGGCCAACAAACTTCATTCCAGATTATTATCACCCACAAGGTGCCCATTACAAACTGCAGAGCCCCTAGATCCAATACATTATGCCACACAGAATGAGGAACAACAACAAATCATCCCATAACCAAAAACTTGAGGCAAAGCACCCAGAAAAAAAAAAAAAAGAAGGAAATCAAAAACATCTTGCCCCCTCCAATACCTAATCAAAAATAACTTACAAAAAAGCCCCATAGTTACACCTGTATGTGCTGCTTCGCCTGGACTCTTCCAAAGCTCATACCTCCAACAGACGCCTCTGCTTCTTTAGAAGAACAAAAAGAAAAAAAAAAACTAAAAAAGCCAAAACCCACCACTTACCCAACTAGCTTAATCTGCCTAAAAAGCTACAATGAATGGAAACAGCAGCAAAACTCTAATCTCAAGGATAAACCACAACCTAAATGACCTCCAGAGGCAAGGCCTGTGGCTTATATACCCCCTGGGCCTTCCTGCCCACCACCTGTGACTAGGGTGTGGTGAAGCCCTCACAGGTATAAATAGTGCCTGAGGAGGAGCTGTGTTTTATTAACTCTGCCTTGCATTCTCAGCTAGAACTACACTACTACATGTCTGAAAGCATCCTTACAAGAAATAACAGTATGCGTGCTGTCACTGCAACATTGCTAGTTGTGACAGTGATGGAACTAGGTAACAAACATTTTAGAGCTGGACTTTTTGGTTCCTTTCATTTATCATGCTGCATCAATTCCTGTTCCCAGGTATCGCTATACCCCTACTCTTTAATTTTTCTGTGCTCTTTTCTCTCTCTTTTTCCTCCCCCTAGTCTTCAGTATCTGTTCTCTGCCCATACTTTTTTTTTCCTTTTCCATCTTTATCCCAATCTGCGTTCCTCATTCTGTTCCCCCACAATTTCACTGGCTTGATCCTTGTAGTTTGTTCTTTCTCTGCACCTGCAAATGCCTTGCTTTTCTTTCTCTTTCTATCTCTCTTTCTTTCTCTATCCCTTTGTATTGCTCACTGTTCCTGTTCTATTTTTTCCATTCACTCTGTATCTTGACACTCCCCTTTTCATCTCTTGCTATTTCTGAATTTTTGTGCTAGTCCTTGCTCTTTTGAATAATCCTCTGTCTGTCTGTAGGGCTCCTAGTTCCTCTCAAACAAGTCAGCTCTTTTTTATGTACACACATGGCCTTATGAGAAATGGCTCAGAGAGCTGGGCTTGTTTAGCCTGGAGAAGTGGAGGCTGAGGGGAGACCTCATTGCTCTCTACAACTACAAGGTCTACAAAGAAGTTCGGACAAGGGAAATGAAGGGCGAAGAAGGTCGGAGAAGGGCAAAGAAGGTCGGAGAATGGCAAAAAATTTCGGAGAAGGTTGGAGAAGTTAAAAGAAGTTCAAAGAATTTCAGAGAAGTTCGGATAAGTTAAGAGTAGGTCAGAGAAGGTCAGATTAGGTCGGAGAAGTTCAGAGAATGTCAAAGAAGGTTGGAGAAGTTCAAAGAAGGTCAGAGAAGGTCAAAGGTGGTTGGAGAATTTCAAAATAGTTCAGAGAATGTCGGAGAATTTCGGAGTTCAAAGAAGCTCAGAGAAGGTCAAAGAAGGTTGGAGAAAGATAAAGACGGTTGGAGAAGTTGGGAGAAGATCAAAGAATTTTGAAGAAGGTTGGAGAATGTCAGAGAAGTTAGGAGAAGGTCGGAGAAGGTCAAAAAAGCGTGGAGAAGGTCAGAGAAAGTAAAAGAATTTTGGAGTAAGTCGCAGAAGGTTGGAGAAGGTCTAAGAAGGTCTAAGAAGGTTGGAGAAAGATAAAGACAGTTGGAGAAGATCGGAGAAGGTCAGAGAAGGTCAAAGAAGGTTGGAGAAGTTCAAAGAATGTCGGAGAAGGTCAGAGAAGTTCAGTGAAGTTCGGAGAAGTTCAAAGGTGGTCGGAGAAGGTCAAAGAGTGTCGGAGAAAGATAAAGATTGTTGGAGAAGATTGGAGAAGGTCGAAGAAGGTAAAAGAATTTTGAAGAAGGTCAGAGAATGTCAAAAAAGTGTGGAGAAGGTCGGAGAAAGTAAAAGAAGTTTGGAGAAGGTTGGAGAAGTTAAAAAAAGCATGGAGAAGCTCGGAGAAGGTTGGAGAAGCTCGGAGAAGCTCAGAGAATGTCAAAGAAAGTCAGAGAAGTTCAGAGAAGTTCAAAGGTTGTCGGAGAAGATCAAAGAAGGTTGGAGAAGTTCAGAGAAGTTCGAAGAAGGTCAAAGAAGGTGGGAGAAGTCAGAGAAGGTCGGAGAAGGTCAGATAAGTTAAAAGAAGGCCGGAGAAGGTCAAGGAAGGCCAGAGAAGGTCAAAGAAGGCCGGAGAAGGTCGGAGAAGTTTGGAGAAGGTCGCAGAAGGACAAAGGATTAGGAGAAGTTTGGAGAAGGTCAAAGATGGTCAGAGAAAGTCAGAGAAGGTCAAAGGAAGTTGGAGAAGTATAAAGATGGTCAGAGAAGATTGGAGAAGTTCGGAGAAGGTCAAAGATGGTCAGAGAAAGTCAGAGAAGGTCAAAGAAGGCCGGAGAAGGTCGGAGAAGTTTGGAGAAGGTCGCAGAAGGACAAAGGATTAGGAGAAGTTTGGAGAAGGTCAAAGATGGTCAGAGAAAGTCAGAGAAGGTCAAAGAAAGTTGGAGAAGTATAAAGATGGTCAGAGAAGATTGGAGAAGTTCGGAGAAGGTCAAAGATGTTCGGAGAAAGTCAGAGAAGGTCAAAGAAGTTCGGAGAAGGTCAGAGAAGGTAGGAAAATTTGGGAGAAGATCAAAAAATGTCAAAGAAGTTTGGAGAAGGTCGGAAAAAGTGAAAGCAAGTTGGAGAAGGCCAGAGAAATTCTAGGAAGGTCAGAGAAGTTCGAAGAAGGTCAGAGAAGGTCAAAGAGAGTCAGAGAAGGTCAAAGAAGGGTGGAGAAGGTTGGAATAGGTCACAGAAGATCCAAGAAGGTCAGAAAAGTTCAGAGAAGGTTGGAGATGGTCAAAGAAGGTCAGAAAAGGTCGAAGAGTGTCATAGAAGGTGAAAGAAGGTCAGAGAAGGTCGGAGAAGATCAAATAATCTGGAGTAGGTCGGAGAAAGTCAGAGAATGTCAAAGAGGGTCGGAGAATGTCAAAGAAGGACAAAGAAATTCAGAGAAGGGAAAGGAAGATCGGAAAAGGTCAAAGAAGGTAGGAGAAGGTTGGAGAAGTTTGGAGTGGGTCAAAGAAGGTCAGAGAAGCTCAAAGAAAGTCAGAGAAGTTCAAAAGTGGTCGGAGAAGTTCATAGAAGGGCGGAGAAGGTCAGAGAAAGTAAAAGAAGGTCGGAGAAGTTTGGAGAATTTCAAAGAAGGTCTGCAAGACCGGAGAAGGTTGGAGAAGTTCAAAGAAGGTCGGAGAAGGTCAAAGAAGTTCAGGGAAGATCAAAGAAGGTCGGAGAAGTTCAAAGAATTTCGGAAAAGGTCGGAGAAGGTCAGACAAGGTCAGAGATAGGCAAAGAAGGTGGGAGAAGGGCAAAGAACTTGGGAGAAGGTCGGAGAAGTTCAGACAAGGTCAGAGACAGTCAAAGAAGGTTGGAGAAGGTCAGAGAAGGTTGGAGAAGTATAAAGACGGTCAGAGAAGATCGGAGAAGGTCAAAGATGGTCAGACAAAGTCGGAGAAGGTCAAAGAAGTTTGGAGAAGGTCAGAGAAGATCGGAGAAGGTAGGAAAATATCGGAGAAGGTCAGAAAAAGTCAAAGAAGTTCAGAGAAGGTCAAAGAAGGTTGGAAAAGGTGAAAGCAGGTTGGAGAAGGCAAGAGAAATTCAAGGAAGGTCAGAGAAGGTCGATGAAGTTCAGAGAAGGTGAAAGCAGGTGGGAGAAGGCCAGAGAAATTCAAGGAAGGTCAGAGAAGGTCAAAGAAGGTCAGAGAAGGTTGAAGAAGGACAGAGAAGATCAAAGAAGGTCGGAAAAGTTTGGAGAAGATCGGAGAAGGTCAAAGAAGGTCAGAAAAGGTCAAAGAGTGTCAGAGAAGGTAAAAGAAAGTCAGAGAAGGTTGGAGAAGATCAAATAAGTCCAGAGTAGGTCAGCAAAGGTCATAGAAGGTCAGAGAAGGTCAAAGAGGGTCAGAGAAGGTCAAAGAGGGTCAGAGAAGGTCAAAGAAGGACAAAGATATTCGGAGAAGGGAAAGGAAGATCGGAGAAGGTCAAAGAAGGTAGGAGAAGGTCAGAGAAGCTCAAAGAAAGTCAGAGAAGTTCAAAGTGGTTGGAGAAGGTCGGAGAAGCTCATAGAAGGGCGGAGAAGTTCAAAGAAGTTTGGAGAAGGTCAAAGAAGTTCAGGGAAAGTCAAAGAAGGTCAAAGAAGCTCGGAGAAGGTCAAAGAAGGTTGGAGAAAGATAAAGACAGTTGGAGAAGATCGGAGAAGCTCAGAGAAGTTCAAAGGTGGTTGGAGAAGGTCGGAGAATGTCAAATAAGGTCGGAGAAGTTTGGAGAAGGTCAGATAAAGGAAAAGAAGATCGGAGAAGGTCAAAGAAGTTCAGAGAAGGTCAAAGAAGGTCGGGGAATGTCAAAGCAGGTCGGAGAAGATCAGAGAAGGTCAGAGAAGGTCAAAAAGGTCAGAGAAGGTCAAAGAAAGTCGGAGAAAGTAAAAGGTCAGAGAAGGTCAAAGAAGGTCAGAGAAGGTCAAAGAAAGGCGGAGAAGGGCGGAGAAGTTTGGAGAAGGTCGCAGAAGGACAAAGCATTAGGAAAAACTTGGAGAAGGTCAAAGAAAGTTGGAGAAGTATAAAGACGGTCAGAGAAGATTGGAGAAGTTCGGAGAAGGTCAAAGATGGTCGGAGAAGGTCAGAGAAGGTCAAAGAAGATTGGAGAAGGTCAGAGAAGGTAGGAAAATTTGGGAGAAGGTCAAAAAATGTCAAAGAATTTTGGAGAAGGTCGGAAAAGGTAAAAGCAAGTTGGGGAAGGCCAGAGAAATTCCAGGAAGGTCAGAGAAGGTCGAAGAAGGTCAGAGAAGGTTAAAGAAGGGCAGAGAAGGTCGGAATAGGTCAGAGAAGATCAAAGAAGGTTGGAAAAGTTTGGAGAAGTTTGGAGAAGGTCAAAGAAGGTCAGAAAAGGTCAGAGAAGGTCAGAGAAGGTCAGAGAAGGTCAGAGAAGGTCAGAGAAGATCAAATAATTTTGGAGTAGGTTGGAGTGGGTTAAAGAAGGTCAGAGAAGGTCAAAGAGGGTCGGAGAATGTCAAAGAAAGACAAAGAAATTCAGAGAAGGGAAAGGAAGTTCAGAGAAGGTCAAAGAAGGTAGGAGAAGTTCGGAGAAGTTTGGAGAGGGTCAAAGAAGGTCAGAGAAGCTCAAAGAAAGTCAGAGCAGTTCAAAAGTGGTCGGAGAAGGTCGGAGAAGTTCATAGAAAGGTGGAGAAGTTTAAAGAAGTTCAGAGAAAGTCAAAGAAGTTCGGAGAAGGTCGGAGAATGTTGGAGAAGGTCAAAGAAGTTTAGAGAAGGTCAGAGAATGTCAATGAAGGTCAGAGATAGGCATAGAAGGTGGGAGAAGGGCAAAGAACTTGGGAGAATGTCGAAGAAGGTCAATGAAATTCAGAGAAGGTCAATGAAGGTCGGAGAAGGTCAAAGAAGGTCAGAGAAGATTGGAGAAGTTTAGAGAAGGGAAAAGAAGGTTGGAGAAGTTCAGAGAAGGTCTGAGACAGTCAAAGAAGGTCAGAGAAGGTCAGAGAACTTTGGAGAAGTATAAAGACATTCAGACAATTTCTGAGAAGATCGGAGAAGGTCGGAGAATGTCAAAGAAGGTCAGAGAATGTCAAAGAAGGTCGGAGAAGGTCAAAGGTGGTTGGAGAGGTCGGAGAAGTTTGGAGAAATTCAAAGAAGGTCTGACAAGATCAAAGAAAATCGGAGAAGGTCAAAGAACATCGGAGAATGTCGGAGAAGTTCAAAGAAGGTTGGAGAATGTAAAAAGAGGTTGGAGAAGGGCGGAGAATTTCGCAGAAGTACGGAAAAGGTCGAAGAAGTTCAGAGGTGTTCAAAGAATGTCGGAGAAGGTGAAAGAAGTTCGAAGAAGGCGGTAGGAAGTCAAAGACGTTCAGAGAATATCAAACAGTCAGAGAAGGTCAAAGAAGTTCGGAGAAGGACAAAGAAGTTCGGAGAAATTTGGAGAAGGAAGGAGAAATTTGGAGAAGGTCAAAGAACATCAGAAAAGGTCAGAGAAGTTTGGAGAAGGTCAAAGAAGGTCAGAGAAGATCTGAGAAGGTCAAAGAATGTCGGAGAAGGTAAAGGAAGGTTGGAAAAGATCAAAGAAGTTCAGAGAATGTCAAAGAAGTCGGAGAAGATCAGATAAGGTCGGAGAAGATCGTAGAAGGACAGAGAAGGTCGGAGAAGGTAAAAGAATCTCAGAGAAGGTTGTAGAATTCAGAGAAGTTCAAAATAGATCAGATAATATCGGAGAAGCTCGGAGAAAGTCAAAGAAGGTCAGAGAAGGGCAAAAACGGGAGGAGAAGGGCAAAGACCAGTGGAAAAAGGAGGAGAATATCAGAGAAGGGCAAGGGGGGGCGGAGAATGGCAAAGGGGGGCGGAGAAGGACAAAGAAAGGCAGAGAAGGGCAAAGACGGTTGGAGAAGGGCAAAGATGAGCGAAGAAGGGCGGAGAATATCGGAGAAGGGCAAAGATAGATGGAGAAGTGTGGAGAATATCGGACAAGTGCAAAGATGAGTAAAGACGGGCGGAGATGGGTAAAGACGGGCGGAGATGGGTGGAGAATATCGGAGAAAGGTAAAGAAGTTCAAAGTCGGGCGGAGAAGTTCAAAGTCAGGCGGAGAAGATCAAAAATGAGCGGAGAAGGGCGGAGAATATCGGAGAAGGGCAAAGACAGGCGGAGAAGAGCAAAGACGGGGGAGAAGGGCAATGACTGGTGGAGAAGAGAAAAGAAATGTGGAGAACAGCAAAGACAGGTGGAGAAGGGCGGAGAATATCAGAGAAGTGCAAAGAAGGGCAAGGACGGGCAGTAAAGGGCAAGGACGGGCGGAGAAGCGCAAAGACGGGCGGAGAAGCGCAAAGACGGGCGGAGAAGGGCAGGGAATACCAGAGAAGAGCAAAGATGGGCAAAGACAAGGGGAGAAGGGAAAAGATGGGCGGAGAAGGGCAGAGAATATCGGAGAAGTGCAAAGATGGGCAGGGAAAGGCAAAGAAGGGTGGAGAAGGGCAAAGAAGGGTGGAGAAGGGCAAAGAAGGGTGGAGAAGGGCAAAGAAGGGTGGAGAAGGGCAAAGAAGGGTGGAGAAGTGTGGAGAATATCGGAGAAGGGCAAAGACGGGCGGAGAAGGGCAAAGACGGGCGGAGAAGGGCAAAGACGGGCGGAGAAGGGCAAAGACGGGCGGAGAAGGGCAGAGAATATTGGAGAAGTTCAAAGATGGGCAAAGACAACGGGAGAAGGGCAAAGACGGGCAGAGAAGGGTGGAGAATATCGGAAGAGTGCAAAGAAGAGCAAAGACGGCCGGCGAAGGGCAAAGATAGGCGGCAAAGGGCAAATATAGGCGGCGAAGGTAAAAAACGGGAGGAGAAGGACGGAGAATATCGGAGAAGGGCAAAGACGGGCGGAGAAGGGCAAAGACGGGCGGAGAAGGGCAAAGACGGGCGGAGAAGGGCAAAGACGGGCGGAGAAGGGCAAAGACGGGCGGAGAAGGGCAAAGACGGGCGGAGAAGGGCAAAGACGGGCGGAGAAGGGCAAAGACGGGCGGAGAAGTGCAGAGAATATCGTAGAAGTGCAAAGATGGGCAAAGACAAGGAGAGAAGGGAAAAAACGGGTAGAGCAGGGCAGAGAATATCGGAGAAGTGCAAAGAAGGGCAAAGAGGTGCGGCGAAGGGCAAAGACAGGCGGCGAAGGGCAAAGTCGAGCGGAGAAGGGCAAAAATGGGCGGAGAAGGGCGGAGAATATCGTAGAAGGGCAAAGATGGGCGGAGAAAAGCAAAGACTTCCAGAGAAGGCAAAGACAGGCAGAGAAGGGCAAAGACGGGGGAGAAGTGCAATGACTGATGGAGAAGAGAAAAGAACTTTGGAGAACGGCGAAGACAGGTGGAGAAGTGCGGAGAATATCAGAGAAGTGCAAAGAAGGGCAAAGATGGCAGGAGAAGGGCAAAGATGGCAGGAGAAGGGCAAAGATGGCAGGAGAAGGACGGAGAATATCAAAGAAGGGCAAAGACGGGCAGGGAAGGGCAAAGACGGGCGGGGAAGGGCAAAGACGGGCGGGGAAGGGCAAAGACGGGCGGGGAAGGGCAAAGACGGGCGGAGATTATCGGAGAAGTTCAAAGATGGGCAAAGACGGGCGGGGAAAGGCAAAGAAGGGTGGAGAAGGGCAAAGAAGGGTGGAGAAGGGCAAAGAAGGGTGGAGAAGGGCAAAGAAGGGTGGAGAAGGGCAAAGTAAGGCGGAGAAGGGCAAAAAAGTTTGGAGAAGTGCGGAGAATATGGGAGAAGGGCAAAGACAGGCAGAGAAGGGCAAAGACAGGCGGAGAAGGGCAAAGACAGGCGGAGAAGTGCCGAGAATATCGGAGAAGTGCAAAGATGGGCAAGGACAAGGGGAGAAGGGCAAAAAAGTTTGGAGAAGGGCAAAGACGGTTAGAGAAGGGCAAAGACGGGCGGAGAAGGGAAAAGAAGGGTGGAGAAGGGAAAAGACAGGCGGAGATAGGCAAAGAACTGCGGAGAGTGGCAAAGATGGGCGGAGAAGGGCAAAGACGGGTGGAGAGGTGCAAACAAGAGCGGAGAATGCAAGGACAGGCAGAAAAGTGCAGAGACGTGCCAAGAAGAGCAAAGACAGGCGCAGAAGGGCAAAGACGGGCTCACAAGTGCAAAGACGGGGGGAGAAGGGCAAAGACGGGGGGAGAAGGGCAAAGACGGGGGGAGAAGGGCAAAGACGGGAGAAGTGCTGAGAATACCAGAGAAAGGCAAAGACGGGCGAAGAAGGACAGAGAATACCGAAGAATGGCACAGACAGACGGAGAAGGGCAACCATGGGCGGAGAAGGCAAAGACGGGCGGACGAGGACAAAGACGGGCGGACGAGGGCAAAGACGGGCGGACGAGGGCAAAGACGGGCGGACGAGGGCAAAGACGGGCGGACGAGGGCAAAGACGGGCGGACGAGGGCAAAGACGGGCGGACGAGGGCAAAGACGGGCGGAGCAGGGCAAAGACGGGCGGAGCAGGGCAAAGACGGGCGGAGAAAGGCAAAGACGGGCGGAGCAAGGCAAAGACGGGCGGAGCAAGGCAAAGACGGGCGGAGCAGGGCAAAGACGGGCGGAGAAGGGCAAAGACGGGCGGAGAAGGGCAAAGACGGGTGCAGAAGTGCAAAGAAAGGCGGACAATTGCCAAGACGGTTGGACAAAGACAAAGATGGTTGCACAAGTGATAAGATGGGTGGACAATGGCTAAGAAGGGCTGACAAGTGCAAAGACGGGTGGAGAAGGGCAAACAAGTGCGGAGAATGCAAAGACAGGCAGAGAAGTGCAAAGACATGCCAAGAAGAGCAAAGACGGGCGCAGAAGGGCAAAGACGGGTGGAAAAAGGCAAAGAAGTGCAGAGAGTGGCAAAGAAGTGCGGAGAGTGGCAAAGAAGTGAGGAGAGTTGCAAAGACATCCGGAGAGTGGCAAAGACGGGCGGAGAAGGGGAAAGAAGGGCGGAGAATGGGAAAGACGGGCGGAGAAGGGAAAAGACGGGCGGACAAAGGCAAAGAAGGTTGCACAAGGGCAAAGACAGGCGGAGAAGAGCAAAGACGATCGCAGAATTGCGGAGAGTACCGAAGAATGGCAAAGACGGGCGGACAAGGGCAAAGACGGGCGGACAAGGGCAAAGACGGGCGGACAAGGGCAAAGACGGGCGGACATGGGCAAAGACGGGCGGACATGGGCAAAGTAGGGCGGAGAAGGGCAAAGATGGGCAGAGAATGCAAAGACGGGCAGAGAAGTGCAAAGACTAGCAAAGACGGGCGGAGAAGAACAAAGTCAGTCGGAGAAGAGCAAAGACATGCGGAGAAAGGTAAAGACGGGCGGAGAAGGGAAAAGACGGGTGGAGAAGGGAAAAGACAGGCGGAGATAGGCAAAGAACTGTGGAGAGTGGCAAAGATGGGCGGAGAAGGGCAAAGACGAGCGGAGAAGGGCAAAGGCGGGCGGACAATTACAAAGGCGGGCGGACAATTACAAAGGCGGGCGGACAATTACAAAGGCGGGCGGACAATTACAAAGGCGGGCGGACAAGGGCAAAGATGGGCAGAGAAGGGCTAAAAGGGTCTGACAAGGGCAAAAACGGGCGGACAAGCACAAAGATGGGGGAGAAGGGCAAAGTCGTACGGAGAAGGGCATAGACGGGCGGACAAGGGCAAAGACGGGCGGACAAGGGCAAAGACGGGCGGACAAGGGCAAAGACGGGCGGACAAGGGCAAAGACGGGCGGACAAGGGCAAAGACGGGCGGACAAGGGCAAAGACGGGCGGACAAGGGCAAAGACGGTCAGAGAAGGGCAAAGACAATTTGAGAAGGGCAAAGATGGGCAGAGAAGTGCAGAGAATACCAGAGAACTGCAAAGACAGGTGGAGAAGCGCAAAGACTAGCGGAGAAATGCTAAGTCGGGCGAAGAAGAGCGAAGACGTACGGAAAAGGGTAAAGACGGGCGGAGAAGGGCAAAGACGAGCGGAGAAGGGCTAAAACGGTCAGAGAATTGTGGAGAATAACAAAGAAGGGCAAAGAGAGGCGGAGAAGGACAAAGTCGGGTGGAGAAGAGCAAAGACAGGAGGAGAAGGGCAAAGACGGGCGCAGAAGCGCAAAGATAGGCAGAGAAGGGCAAAGATGGGAGGAGAAGAGCAAAGACAGGAGGAAAAGATCAAAGACGGGAGGAGAATGGCAAAGACGGAGGGAGAAGAGCAAAGACGGCGGGAGAAGTGCAAAGACAGGCGGAGAAGTGCAAAGACAGGGGAAAAGGGCAAAGAAAGGCGGAGAAGGGCAAAGACGGGCGGACAAGGGCAAAAACAGGCGGACAAGAACAAAGACGGCGGTAGAAGGGCAAAGTCAGACAGAGAAGGGCAAAGACGGGTGGAGAATCGCAAAGACATACGGAGAATGGTAAAGATGGGCGGAGAAGGGCAAAGACAGGTGGAGAAGGGTAAAGACGGGCGGAGAATTGTGGAGAGCATTGGAGAAGGGCAAAGACGGGCGGAGAATGGCAATTTCGGGCAAAGAAATGTAGACGACACAGACGACACAGACATTATAAATGACAATGAGGTCAAAATAGAAACAGAAGACACAGAGGACGTTGACGACACATACAACAAGACATTATAAATGAAAATGATGTGACAATATACACAGACGACACAAACGACACAGACAACACAGACAACAAAGACGACACAGGCATTATTTATGACAATGATGTCACAATAGACACTGCTGACGCAGACGACACAGACGACAAAGACATTATAAACGAAAATGATGTCACAATAGACACAGACGAGAAACAAAGCAGAAGACAAAGACGACACAGAAATTATAATGACAATGATGTCACAATAGACACAGAAAACACAGATGACACAGACGACACAGACATTATAAATGTCAATGATGTCACAATAGACACAGACGAGACACACATTATAAATGACAATAATGTCAGAATAGACACAGACGACGCAGATGACACAGACTTTATAAATGACAATGATGTCACAACAGACAGAGAAGACACAGACATTATAAGTGACAATATCACAATAGACACAGACGAGAGACTACATAGACGACACAGAAGACAGAGACATTATAAATGACAGTGATGTCACAATAGACACAGATGACACAGACAAAAAACACATTATAAATGACAATGTCACCGCAGACGACGCAGACGACAAAGACATAAAAACTACAATGATGTAACAATAGACACAGAAGACACAGACATTATAAATGAAAATTATCTCACAATAGACACAGATGACACAGAAGACAGATGCGACACAAACGAATGACATTAGTAATTACAATGATGTCACAATAGACACAGACGACACAGACAACAGAGAGGAAATACGACTTATGTAACAAAGGCATTATAAATGATAATGATGTCACAATAGACACAGAAAACACAGACCACACAGACATTATAAACTAAAAAGATGTCACAATAGACACAGACTACATAGACGACACAGAAGACAGAGACATTATAAATGACAGTGATGTCACAATAGACACACGACACAGACGACACAGACGTTATAAATGGCAATGATTTAACAATAGAAACAGAAGACACAGATGCCACAGGCTTTATAAATAAAAATGATGTCAAAATAGACACAGACGACAAAGACATCACAGAGGATACAGACTTTATAAAAGAAAATGATATCAAAATACACAGAGACGACACAAACTTTATAAATGACAATGTTGTCATAATAAACACAGACGACACAGACATTATAAATTACAATGAAGTCACAACAGACACAGAAGACACAGACATTATAAATGACAATGATGTCACAATAGACACAGACGACACAGACTACATAGACGACACATAGGACACAGACGACAAAGACATGATGAAGACAATGATGTCAAGATAGACACAGACGACAGAAAACACAGACAATATAAATTAAAATTACGTCACTATAGACACAGACGACACAGACATTATAAATGACAATGATTTCACAATAGACACAGATGACACAGATGTGATAAATGACAATGATTTCACAATAGACACAGACTACACAGATGACAAACACATTATAAATGACAATGATGTGACAATATACACAGATGACACAGACAAGACAGACTTTGTAAATTACAGTGATTTCACAATAGGCACAGAAATAACAGACGACACAGACGACACAGATGTTAAATGGAAATGATGTCACAATAAACAGAGATGACAGGGATGACACAGTATAAATGAAAATGATATCACAGATGACACAGACGACACAGACATTATAAATAACATTGATGTCACAATAGGCAAAGACGACACAGACCACACAGACATTATAAATGAAAATGATGTCACAATAGACACAAAAGACACAGACGACAAGGTATTAGACATGACAATGATATCACAATAGGCACAACCGACACAGACTACCCAGACATGATAAATTACAATCATTTCATAATAGACACAGATGACACAAAACACACAGACATTAAAAATGACAATGATGTCACAGTAGACAAAGATGACACAGACATTATACATGAAAATTATTTCAAAATACACACAGACGACACAGAAGACACACATTATAAATGAAAATGTTGTCACAATATAAAGAGACGACACAGACATATACGACAATGCTATAAAAATTGAAACAGACGACAGAGACGACATAGACAATATATATGACAATTATGTTACCATAAACACTGACGACACAGATGACAGAAATGACACAGACGACTAAGACATTATAAATATCAATGATATCAAACTAGAAACAGACGACTCTGAAGACAGACATTATAAATGACAATGAATTCACAATAGACAGAGAGGACACAGACGACAGAGACGACACAGAAAATATAAATTACAATGGTTTCACAATAGACACAGACGACACATCCATTATAAATGATAATTATGTCACAACAGAAAAGACGACACAGAAGACACTAATATTATAAAGGACAATGATGTCAAAATACACACAGATGACAGAGACGACATAGACGACACAGACGACGCTGACTTTATAAATGATAAGGATGTCACAAGAGACTCAGACGACACAGACATTATAACTGACAATGATTTCACAATAGACACAGACGACAAAGACAATATAAATGACAAAGATGTCACAATAGACACAGATGACACAGACGACACAGACATTATAAATGACTATGATGTCAAAATAGACACAGACGACAGACGACACAGACATTATAAAAAACAATGATGACAGAAGAGAAACAGACAACACTGTCGACAGAAATTATAAACGAAAATGACTTCACAATAGACAAAATAGACACAGACGACACTGACCTTATAAATGACACTGATTTTACAATAGACACAGACAACACAGACGACACAGAAATTATAAATGACAATGATGTCACAATAGAAATAGAAGACACAGACGACACTATTATAAATGACAATATCGCAGTCGACAGGCGACGATGTTAAAAATGACAATCATATCACAATAGACACAGATGACAGACGACACAGGCATTATAAATCACAATGATGTCGCAGTCGACACAGATAACACAGCTGACACAGACATTATAAATGTCAATGTTGTCAATCTAGACACTGACGACACAGAAGACGCAGACACTATGAATGAAAATGATGTTACAATAGACAAAGACGACACAGAGGACAGAGACGAAACGGACAATATAAATGACAACGACGTAACAATAGACACGGACGACACAGACGACACAGACATTATAAATGATGATCATGTAACAATAGACACAGAAGACACAGACGACACAGACTTTATGAATGACAATGATGTCATAATATACAAAGACGACACAGAAGACATCGACATTATAAATTACAATGATGTCACAAGAGACACAGAAGACAGAGACATTATAAATGAGAGTGATGTTACAATAGACACAGGCGACACAGACATTATAAATGAAAATGATGACAAAATAGACATAGACGACACACACGGCACAGACTTTATAAATGACAGAGATGTCACCATAGATAGAGATGACACAGAAGACACAGACGACACAGACATTAGTAATGACAATGATGTCATAATAAACACAGACAACACAGACGAGAGAGACGACGCAGACGACACAGAAATTATAAATGAGCATTATGTCACAACAGACACAGAAGACCGAGACGACACAGTGGAAACGGACATTATACTGACAATGATGTCACAATAGACAGATGACACAGACACAATAAATGACAATCATATCAAAATAGACACAGACGACACAGAAATAATAAATGAAAATTATGTCACTATAGAACAGACAACACAGATGACACAGAAGTCATAGAGGAAACAGACGACAGAGACGTTATAAATGAAAATGATGTCACAATAGACATTGACGACTAAGACGACACAGATGACACAGACATTATAAGTGAAAGTGATGTCACAATTGACACAGAAAACACAGAGGACAAAGAGGATACAGACGACACAGATATTATAAATAACAATGGTATCACAATAGACACAGATTACACAATCATTATATATTACACTTAAGTCAAAACAGACAGAGAAGACAAAGATATTTAAAAAGACAATAATGTCACAATATACACAGACGACACGGATATTATAAACGTCAATGATGTCATAATAGACACCAACGACACAGACGACAGAGATTTTATTATTGACAATGATGCCACAATAGACACAGACGATGCAGATGACACAGGCATTATAAATGTCTATGATGTCATAACAGACACAGAAACACAGAAGACACAAACATTATAAATAACGAAGATGTCACAATAGACACAGACAACAGAGACTTTTTAAATGACAATAATGTCTCAATGTACACAGACGACACAGAAGAAAAAGACATTATAAATGACAATGATGTCACAATAGACACAACAGACAAAGAAGACACAGATATTATAAATGAAAATTATGTCACAATAGACACAGACGATACAGATGACACTGACGACAGAGACATTATAAATAACAGTCATGTCACAAAAGACACAGACGAGAAAGATGAAACAGACACCATAAAAAACAATGATGTCACAATAAACAAAGACAACACAGTCGACACAGACTTTATAAATGACAATGATGTAAAAATAGCCACAAACGACAAATACGACAAAGACATTATAAATGAAAATGATGTCAAAATAAACTCAGACGACACAGACATTATAAATAACGAAGATGTCACAATAGACACAGACAACAGAGACTTTTTCAATGACAATAATGTCTCAATGTACACAGACGACACAGAAAAAAAAGGCATTATAAATGACAATGATGTCACAATAGACAAAACAGACACAGACGACACAGACATTATAAATGAAAATTATGTCACAATAGACACAGACGATACAGTTGACACAGACATTATAAATGACAATGATGTCGCAATAGACATAGACGACATAGACGACACATCGTTAATGACAATGATGTCACAGGAGAAACAGATGACACAGACTTTATAAATTACAATGATGTTACAATAGACACAGATGACAGTCATTATAAAAGAAAATGATGTCACAATAGATAGAGATGACACAGAATACAAAGACGACAGAGACCTCAGACACTATAAATGGCAATGATGTCACAATAAACACAGACGACAGAGACCTCAGACACTATAAATGGCAATGATGTCACAATAGACACAGACTACACAGACTTTATAAATTACAATGATGTCATAATAGACGCAGACGACACAGACCACACAGACATTATAAATGACAATGATGTTACATTAGAAACAGATGACACAGACATTAAAAATGACAATCATATCAGAATAGACACAGACGACACAGACATTATAAAAGAGAATGATTCCAAAAAAGACAATGACACAGACTACACAGACGACACAGACATTATAAATGACAATGAAGTCACAACAGAAAAAGATGACACATACGACAAAGACATTATAAATGACAGTGATGTCACAATAGACACAGACAACACAGACCACACAGATATAATAAATGACAATGAATTTCAGAATATACACAGACGACACAGGTGACACAGACATTATAAATGACACTTATGTCACTATAGACACAGATGACGCAAACATAAATGACAATGATATCACAAAAGACACAGACGACACACACGACAATGACAATAGAGAGGACACAGAAGACACAGACAACGTAAATGACAATGATGTCTCAAAAGACAAGGACGACACAGGCGACAAAGACATTATAAATGACAATGATTTCACAAAAGACACATACAACACAGTCATTATAAATGACAATGATGTCACAATATAAATAGATGACACAAACGACAGATATTATAAATGACAATAATGCCAAAATAGACACAGACAACACAGAAGACATAGGCATCATAAAACAAAAAATTGTCACAATAGACACAGATGAGACAGACATTAAAAATGAGAATGATGTCACAATAGACACAGAAGACACCAACATTATATACAACAATGATGTCACGCTAGACACAGACGAAACAGACATTAAAAATGACAATGATGACACAATATACAGAGATGACACAGATGACAAAGACATTAAAAAAGACAAAGTTGTCACATTACACCGAAGACACAGATGACACAGATATTATATATGACAATGATGTCACAATATACACAGAAAACACAGACGACACAGACATTATAAATGATATCGATGTCACAATAGATGCAGACAAGAGACAAGACAGAAGACACTGACATTATTATGACAATGATGTCACAATAGACACAGATGACACAGACAATATAATTGATAATGATGTCACCATAGACACAGAAGAAAAAGACGACAGAGACGACAGACTCTACAGACATTAAAAATGATATTGATGTCACAATTGACACAGATGAAACAGATATTATAGATGACAATTATGTCACAATAAACAAAGGTGACACAGATGACACAGAAGACACAAATTATAAATGAAAAGGATTGAACAATAGACACATAAACACAGACGACACTGACATTATAAATGACAAAGATGTCACAATAGACACAGATGAAACGACGACACAAGCATTATAAACGACAATGGTGTAACTATAGAAACAGACAACACAGACGACATAGAAGACACAGACATATAATACAATGATGTTGCAATAATCACAGATGACACAGACAACACAGACATGACTAATAAAACTAATTCCAATAGACATAGACGATAGAGACGACACGGATGACACAGACATTATAAATTAAAATGATGTCACAATAGATAGAGATGACACAGACGACACAGACATAAATTACAATGATGTCAAAATAGACTCAGACGACACAGACATCACAGACAACACAGACAGTATAACTTACAAAGATGTCACAGTAGACACAAGCAACACAGACAACAATGATAGAGATGACACAGATGAAACAGACATTAAAAATCACAATGAAGTCACAGTAGACACAGACGACACAGACATTATAAATGACAATGATGTCACAATTGACACAGACGTCACAGAGGATACAGACCACACAGAAGACAGACGACACAGAAATTATAAATGACAATGATGTTCACAATATACAGAGATGACACAGATGACACAGGCATTATAAATTACAAAGATGTCACAATACACACGGACGACACAAACGACACAGACATAAGTGACAATGATGTCACAATAGACACAGATGACAAAGACGACACAGATATTAAAAATGACAATGATTACACAGACGACAGATATTATAAATCAAAATGATGTCACAATATACACAGATGACACAGATGACAGATATTAAAATGACAATGATGTCAAAATTGACACAGACGACACAGATATTAAAAATGACAATGATGTCACAATACACACAGACGATACAGACAACAGACAGATACAAAAAAACCGACACAGACGTTATAAATGAAAATGATTTCACAATAGACAGAGACGACACAGACATTTTAAAAGACAATGATGTCACAACAGACAATGACGACACAGAAACTATAAATGACTATGATGTCACTATAGACACAGACATTATAAATGAGAATGATGTTACAATATACACAGAAAACAAAGACATTAATAATGAAAATGATGTCACAATAGACACCGACGACACAGGCATTATAAGACAATGATGTCACAGTAGACTCAGACGACACAGACATTATAAACGACAAT
This sequence comes from Phaenicophaeus curvirostris, assembly GCF_032191515.1. Lineage (NCBI taxonomy): Eukaryota > Metazoa > Chordata > Aves > Cuculiformes > Cuculidae > Phaenicophaeus > Phaenicophaeus curvirostris. The sequence goes on from NC_091410.1 coordinate 1,638,071, forward strand.
GATGTCACAATAGACACAGAGGACACAGACGACACAGACATTATAAATGACAATGATGTCACAATAGATGCGATGACACAGATGACACTGACATTGTGAATGAAAATAATGTCACAATAGACGCAGACGCCACAGACGACACAGACATAATAAATGACAATGATGTAAAAATAGAAACTGATGACACAGACATTATAAATGACAATGATGTCAAAATAGACACAGAAGACACAGACATTATAAATGACAATGATGTCACAATAGACAGAGACGACACATACGACACAGACATTATAATTGTCAATGATTTTACAATTGACACAGATGACAAAGACATTATAAATAGCAATGATGTTACAATAGACACAGACGAAACAGACATTATAATTGAAAATGATGTTACAGTTGACACAGACGACAAAGACGACACAGACTTTATAAATGACAGTGATATCACCATAAACACAGATGCCAGAGATGACACAGAAGTTCAAAGATGACACAGACGACACAGACATAAAAAATGACAATTATATCAAAATAGACCAGACGACACAGACATTATAAATGACAATGATGTCACAATAGACTCAGACGACGCAGACATTATAAATGACAATGATGGCAAAATAGACACAGACGACACAGACATTATAAATTAAAGTTATATCTCAATAGACACAGAAGACACAGATGACATAGATGACACAGACAACACAGATATTATAAATGACAAAGATGTCACAATAGACACAGACGACACAGACATTATAAGTGACATTTATGTAACAATACACACAGACGATACAGATGACACAGGCATTATAAAGGACAATGATCATAAAATCATAGAATAACCAGGTTGGAAGAGACCCACCGGATCATCTAGTCCAACCATTCCTATCAAACACTATAGCATGCCTCTTAGCACCTCGTCCACCCGTGCCCTAAACATCTCCAGGGAAGGTGACTCAACCACCTCCCTGGGCAGCCTCTGCCAGGGACCAATGACCCTTTCTGTGAAGAACTTTTTCCTAATGCCCAGCTTAAATCTCCCCTGGCTGAGCTTGAGGCCGTTCCCTCTTTTCCTGTCCCCTGTCACTTGGAAGAAGAGACCAGCACCCTCCTCTCTACAACCTCCTTTCAGGTAGTTGGAGAGAGCAATGAGGCCTCCCCTCAGACTCCTCTTCTCCAGGCTAAACAACCCCAGCTCTTTCAGCCGCTCCTCGTAAGACCTGCTCTCCAGCCCCCTCACCAGCTTTGTTGCTTTTCTCTGGACTCGTTCCAGAGCCTCAACATCCTTCTTGTGGTGAGGGGCCCAGAACGGAACACACGATTCGAGGAGCGGTCTCACCAGTGCCGACTACAGAGGGAGGATAACCTCCCTGGACCTGCTGGTTACGCTGTTTCTGATACAAGCCAAGATGTCACTGGCCTCCAGCTGGATTTCACACCATTTACCACCACTCTCTGGGCCCGGCCAGCCAACCAGTTTTCCACCCAGGAGAGTGTGTGCCTGTCCAGGCCAGAGGCTGACAGTTTCTCAAGCAGAATGCTGAGAAACTGTGTCAAAGGCTTTACTGAAGTCCAGGAAGACCACATCCACAGCCTTTCCCTCATCCAGCAGCCGAGTCACTTTGTCATAGAAGGCAATCAGGTTAGTTTGGCAAGACCTACCTTCTGTGAACCCATGTTGACTGGACCTGATCACCCAGTTCTCTTGCATGTGCTTCATGATAGCACTCAAGATCACCTGCTCCATGACTTTCCCTGGCATTGAGGTCAGACTGACAGGCCTGGAGTTTCCTGGGTCCTTCCTGCGACCCTTCTTGCAGATGGGCACAGCATCAGCCAGCCTCCAGTCCAGTGGGACTTCCCCAGTCAGCCAGGACTGTTGGAAGAGGATGGAAAGAGGTTTGGCCAGCACATCTGCCAGCTCCTTCAATACCCTTGGGTGAATCCCGTCCGGCCCCATAGGCTTGTGGGTGTCTAGTCGGGCTAGCAAGGCTCTGACCACCTCCTCTTGGATCACGGGAGCCTCATTATGCTCCTCCAGCTCCTGGGTTTGTACACAGACGGAATGACCCTCCTTACAAATAAAGACTGAGGCAAAGAAGGCATTAAGTACCTCAGCATTTTCCTCATCCCCAGTCACTGTTGTTCCTTCTGTGTCCAATAGGGACTGGATGGTCTCCCTAGTCCTCCTTTTATTATGTATATGTTTGTAGACAGATATTTTGTTATCTTTCACAGACTTGGCCAATCTGATTTCTAGCTGAGCCTTAGCCCTTCTGATTTTTTCCCTACACAATATGTCACAATAGACACAGACGACACAGATTTTATAAATTAAAATGATATCAAAATAGACACAGACGACAAAGACATTATAAATGAAAAAGATGTCTCAATAGACACAGAAGACACAGACATTATCAATGACAATAACGTCACAATAGACATAGACTCAGACGACACAGACACTATAAACTACAATGATGTCACAATAGACAAAGACTAGACAGACGACACAGACAACAGATATTATAAACGACAATGATGTCACAATAGACACAGACGACACAGATGACCCAAAGGACACAGATATTATAAATGAATATGATGTCACAATATTCATAGACGACACACACGATGCAGACATTATAAATAAAAATGACGTCACAATAGACAAAAACGACAGAGATGACACAGACAAAAGAGACATTATAAATGACAAAATTCCACAATAGACACAGACGATACAGACGATAGAGACGACACAGACGACAGTAATTCTAAATAAAAATGAGGCCACAGAAGACACAGAAACATTATAAATGACAATGATATCCCAACAGAAACAGATGACAGACATTATAAATAACAATGATGTTACAATAGATACAGACGACAGAGATGACATAGACTTTATAAATGGAAATGATTTCACAATAGACAAAGACGACACAGAAGACACAAATGACACAAAAGACACAGATATTATAAATGACTATAATGTCACAATATACACAGACGACACAGACCACAGAGATATTATAAATGAAAATGATGTCACAATAGACACAGACGACGCAGAAGACACAGACATTATAAATGACAGTGATGCCAAAATAGACAAAGATTACACAGACGACAAAGACGACATAGACATTATAATTGAAAATGATGTCACAACAAAGAAGACACAGACATTATAAATGACAATGACGTCACAACAGAAAAAGACGACAAAAACGACAAAGACAACACAAACATTATAAATAACAATGATTTCAAAATAGACAAAGACGACATAGACATTATAAATAACAATGATGTCACAATAGACACAGACGACACAGAAATTAAAAAAAAGAATTAGGTCAAAATTGACACAGACGACACAGACAAAAATGTCATTATAAATGACAACGATATCACAATAGACACAGATAACACAGATGACCCAGAAGACACAGACATTATAAAGTAAAACGATGTCACAATAGACACAGACCTTATAAATGACAATGATGTCACAATAGACACAGACGACACAGACATTATAAACAACTATGATGTCACAAGAGACACAGAAGAAACAGACCACAGAGATATTATATATGAAAATGATGTCAAAATAGACACAGACGACACAGACATTAAAAATGACAATGATGCCAAAATAGACAAAGATTACACAGACGACAAAGGCGACATAGACATTATAATTGAAAATGATGTCACAACAAAGAAGACACAGACATTATAAATTACAATGACGTCACAATAGAAAAAGATGACAAAAACGACACAGACGACACTGACATTATAAATAACAATGATGTCAAAATAGACACAGATGACAAGACGACATAGACATTAGAAATGACAATGATGTCACAATAGACACAGACGACACAGACATTATAAATGACAGTGATGACAAAATACATACAGATGACAGACAAAACTATCATTATAAATGACAATGATATCAGAATAGATACAAACAACTCAGACGACACAGACATTATAAATGACAATGATATCAAAATAGACATAGACGACACAGAAGACACTGATATTATAAATGACAATGATGTCAAAATAGACACCGACGACACAGACATTATAAATGGCAATGATGTGACAAGACACACAGATGACACACATGACACAGACTTTAAAAATGACAACGATATCACAATAGACACAGACGAAAAAGACGACAGAGATGACACAAACAACACAAACACTATTAAAGACAATGATGTCGCAATAGACATTGACTGTACAGAAGACAAAGTCATTATAAATTAAAATGATGTCACAATAGACATGGACGACACAGACGACACAGACAATATAAATGACAATGATGTCACAAGAGACACAGATGACAGATGTTATACATGACAATGATGCCAAAATAGACACAGACGATACAGACACAGACAGTAGAAATGACAATGATGTCACAATAGACACAGACGACACGGACCACACAGACATTATAAATGAAATAGATTTCACAATAGACACAGACGACACAGACAGTATAAATAACAATGATGTCACAATAGACACAGACGACACAGACATTAAACATGACAATGATGTCACAATAAACAGAGACGTCACAGACATTATAAATGACAAAAATTTCAAAACAGACACAGACAACAGACGAAACAGACATTATAAAGACAATCGTGTCAAATTATACACAGAAGAAAAAGACGACAGAGACGACACAGAAGAAAGAGACATTATAAATGACAAGGATGTCACAATAGACACAGACTTCAGACGACAGAGACTACAGAGATGACACTGATATTGTAAATTAATATTGTGTCAGAATAGAAACAGAGGACACAGATGACACAGACACTATAAATGACTGAGATATCACAATTGACACAGATGACGCAGACGAGAGAGACATTATAATTGACTATGATGTCACTATAGACAAAGACATTATAAATAACAATGATGTCACAATAGACACAGACGACAAAGACATTTTAAATGACAACGATGTCACCATAGACAAAGATGACACAGACATTACAAACGACAATGATGTCACAATAGACACAGAAGACACAGACGACAAAGACATAAATGACAATGATGTCAAAATACACACAGACGACACAGATTACACAGACATTAAAAATGATAATGATTTCATAATAGACAAAGACGACACAGACATTATAAATGAGAATGATGTCACAATAGACACAGACAGCACAGATGACAGTTTTAAAAGACAAGAGAGACATTATAAATGACAATGATTTCAAAATAGAAACAGACGCCACAGACCACACAAAGGACACAGACAACACAGATAACACAGACGTTATAAATGAAAATGATGTCACAATAGACACAGAAGACACAAACGATACAGACGACAGAGACATGAATGACAATTATGTTCAACATAGACACAGACGATACAGAAGACACAGACATTACAAATGATAATGTTGTCAAAATAGACACAAACAATACAGACATTATAAATGACAATTATGTCACAATAGACAAAGACGACACAAACGACACAGACATTATTAATGAAAATGATATCACAATACACATAGACGACACAGACATTGTAAATGACAATGATGTCACTATAGACACAGATGACAGAAACGACACAGAAGACAAAACCATTTTAAATGACAATGACTTCACAGTAGACGCAGACGACACACACGACACAGACATTATAAATGACAATGATGTCACTATAGACACAGACGGCACAGACATCAGAGACAACACAGACGGTATAAATGACAATGGTGTCACAATAGACACAGACAACACAGATGACACAAATGACACAAAAGACACAGACATTATAAATGACAATTATGGCAAAATAAACACAGATGACACAGACATTATATATGACACTGATGTCACAATAAACAGACGACACAGGTGACACAGGCATTATAAATGACAGTGTCACAATAGACAGAGACAACAGATGACACAGACGACACAGACATTATAAGTGATAATGATGTTACTATAGACAGACGACAGACGAAACAGACTTTATAAATGATAATTATGTAACAATACACTCAGACGGTATAGATGACACAGACATTATAAATGACAATGATGTCACAATAGACACAGATGACAAACATTATAAATGGCAATGCTGTAACAATAGACGCAGACGACAGAAGACACAGGAATTATAAATGACAATTATGTAAAACTACACACTGAAGATACAGACGACACAGAAGACACAGTCATTTTTAATGAAAATGACGTCACAATAGACACAGAAGACAGAGATATTTTAAATTAAAATGATGTCAAAATAGACACAGAGGACAAAGACATTACAAATGACAAAGATGTCACAATAGACACAGAAAACAGAGACGACTGTGACGACACAGACGTTATAAATGACAAAGATGTCACAATAGACAAAGACGCCACAGACATTATAAATGACAATGATGTCACAATATTCACATACGACACAGACAAAGATGACACATACATTACGATGATACGACACAGATGACACATACATTATAAATCACAATGATGTCACCATAGACAAAGATGGCACCGATGACAGAGACATTACAAATTACAATGATGTCACAATAGACACAGACGACACAGAGGAAAAAGATGTAAAGGACAATGACATCAAAATAAACAGAGACGACACAGACATTATAAATTATAAAGATGTCACAATAGTCATAGATAACACAGACGACATAGACATTATAAATGACTATGATGTCACAATAGACACAGGCGACACAAACGACATATGAAAGACATTGTAAATGTTAATGATGTCACGAGAGACACAGACAACACAGAAGACACAGACATTATAAATGACAACGATGTCACAATAGACACAGACGACACCAACAACACAGACATTGTTAGTGACAATGATGGCAAAATAGACAAAGACGAGAAAGATGACACAGACAATATATTTGAAAATGATGTCAAAAAAGACACAGACGACAGAGACATAATAAATGACAATGACATAATAAATGACTATAGACACAGACACACAGACAATATAAATGAAAATGAGGTCACAATAGACACAGACACACAGAAAATATAAATGAAAATGAGGTCACAATAGACACCCACGACAGAGACGACACAGACATTATAACTGACCATGATGTCATAATAGACACAGACGACACAGAGGACACAGACATTATAAATGACATAGATTTCAAAATAGACACAGACGCGACAGACGACTCAGACAACACAGATGTTGAAAATGTTGTCACAATAAAGACAGACGAAAAAGACAACACAGACGACAAAGACTTTATAAATGAAAATGATGTCACAATAAACACAGAAGACACAGATGATATAGATGACAGAGACATGAATGACAATGATGTCACCATAGACACAGACGACAGAGAGGACACAGATAATATAAATTACAATGATGTCACAATAGACACAGACGACAAAGATAATATAAATGGTAACGATTTCACAGTAGACACAGACGACACACGACACAGACATTATAAATGAAAATGATGTCACAGAAGACACAGACGACAGACTACACAGACATTATAAATGAGAAATATGTCACAATAGACACAGACGACACAGATATTATATATGACAAGGATGTCACAATAGACACAGACAGCACAGACGACACAGAATACAAAGACGAGATACATTATAAATGACAAGGATTTCACAATAGACACAGACGACACTAAAGACACAGACATTATAAATGACAATGATGTCACAGAAGACAGAGACAGCCCAGAGAGCAGAGTTATTATAAAAGGCAATGATGTTGCTAGGAAAGTTATACTTAAAGTAGGATAAAACACTGATCATCGACTAATCAAGAACTAAGACAGAATATAAGAATTGCATGATTCTGTTGATTCTTAACGTATCCTAGCAACAGACCCCAAGGTACTTGCTCAAAAGACCTCATGTGACAATAGGATCCAAGTGTGCTTAGGAAAAGTACATATTAGCTACCCTACCCAAGTAGAACATACACCTGCAACAGCCAAAAGACCATCATAAATCTTGTGAAAGACAGAAGAATAGGTTTCAGGAGGCAAGAAAGATATACCTGAGCGGTCAAGTGGAGATAAGTGCGGGCCCAGCCAAGAAAAATCGACGAGTTTGCCAAAAGAACAAGAAGTAATAAAGACAATGCGAGGAAGACTATTTACTTCATCTGAGGAAGACTACTTACTTCATCAGGACGACCCCCAGAGGGAGCTACGCAGGCGCAATAGAGACTGATGTCGCAATAAGGCGACGAAGTAACCTACCTATGCATATGTATTAGATAATGAAGTAACCTGTTGAATATACAATAGATTGCGAAACATTTAGAGAATAAAAAGCGGACGCGATGTGACGGTCTTTGGAACCAGATCTGGGTGCGTACCCCTGGTTCCCGGGGCCTCGAAATAAAGCACCACATATAACCTCCTAGTGTGGTTATGTGTTTGTCATTCTGCTAACAGTTTTTGGCGACCCAGGTGGGACCTCGCGGGCATTGCTGAGGCGGCTCGCGCATCGATTCTGCTCCAGCCGGCACCGAGTGATTCTCGGGGAGCCATCGACCGCGACCGACCTCCGCTGCTCCCGACGGACCAGGGATATTGGTAAGACACGGTGCTTTATCTGGAATGGTACCATTTGGGGTCTGGTAAAGCCTGCCTGTCAGACGCGGCGAAAGCTGCGCTTGGTTGGGCTCAGGGGTCTGGTAAAGCCTGCCTGTCAGACGCGGCAAAAGCTGCGCTTGGTTGGGCTCAGGGGTCTGGTAAAGCCTGCCTGTTAGACACGGCGAAAGCTGCGCTTGTTTGGGCTCAGGGGTCTGGTAAAGCCTGCCTGTTAGACGCGGCGAAAGCTGCGCTTGGTTGGGCTCAGGAGCTCCGACGGGAAGCCTAGGCGCCGTCCATAAGACAGTGGCGAAAGCTCTGCAGGTTCGGCATCAGTGGTCTGGTCTGGTAATTCCGGAATTCTGGTATTTCTGGTATTTTGTAGTTTTGTTCTTCTCTCAGTAATTTATACTTTCCTGTCTAGTTAATCCATTTTAAGCTGTTTGTGGTAAAAAGAAAAAAAAAAGAGAAAAAGGAAGAAAAAACTAACAAAAAAAAACAAAACAAAAAACAAAAAACTCAACCACAATGTCAATACCTAAGTCATCTCCATTAGGATGTATTTTGAGCCACTGGAAGGAGGGAGGATTTGGGCAGGATATGCAAAAAGGAAAGTTGATTGAATATTGTAATGTCTGGTGGACACAATATGAATTAGAAGACCAGGTTCATTGGCCAGAAAATGGGACTCTAGATTATAATACGATTTTTCAGTTAATGTTGTTTTGTAGATGAGAGGGAAAATGGGATGAAGTACCATATGTAGAACTGTTTTTTATTTTAAGGCGGAATGACGAATGGAAAAGAGCATGCGGACTAATGGTTGTCAGTGTAAAATCGAATGGGCAATGTGATGGTTGTGTGGCTGAGAAAAAGTGCATAAAATGTTTAGCAGTAGAAAATGCTTCATGACATCAGCAAGATGATGATTTTGATTTATTGATAACCCCCTCAGCCCCAGACCCCAGGGAGGGGGGATCGGGTAATGAGGGGAGGGACAGAAAGGGGGGGGATTAAAAATGCGAATATGAGGAGGAACAGGTTTATCCAGGTACTCCGATCTCTCATCGAACGCGGCAAAGAGAAATCCAGGGGAGGGAGGCTGGACGTCAGCCATCTAAGGCATTACTAGCACCACTGCGTCAGGGGGTCGGAGCGGAGGGTCCGGTATATGTTAAAGTGCCTTTTACGCCAGGAGATTTGATGCTTTGGAAACAGTCTGCTGGAGTTTATCGAGAAAACCCAGACAAGGTAGCAAGGGTAATAAAAATGATTCTAAAGACTCAGAATCCTGATTGGGATGATATTCAGGTGTTATTGGACACTTTGATGGATTCTACAGAAAAGGAGATGGTTCTGGGAAATTATGGAAACCAAAGCTGACTAGATTTAGAAAGCAGTGAACCCCTAGTGAAAATAAAATTAGGAGGGGAAGAGGTGCAATTTTTGGTGGATACTGGCGCAACATATTCAGTTTTAAATGATTTGTATGGAAAAATAGGAAACAAAACTACTACAATAGTGGGGGCCACAGGGAAAGAGGAAATACAGCCATTCATGCGACCCTTAGAGTTACAATTTGGGGGAAAAGAATTAACACATGAATTCTTATATGTACCCGACTGCCCGGTTCCTCTTCTGGGACGGGACTTGTTATCTAAACTAAATGGAAAAATCAGCTTTGAAAATGGAGAATTGATTATGCAAGTCCCAGAATCAAACATAGGAAAGATTTCAGTAGTAAAGGAAAATCCCAAACCTCAGATACCCAAGAAGGTAAAAGAGGCAGTAATCCCTACAGTTTGGGAAACAAGTATACCAGGAAAATCAAAAACTGCTCAACCGGTAATAGTGGAGTTAAAAGAGGGAGCAAGGCCAGTACAAATAAAACAGTATCCCATAAAATGGAAGCCCGATACGGAATAGTAGAAATCATTGAAAAATTTTTAAAATTTGGAATATTGGAGGAATGTGAGTCAGAATATAATACTCCGATCTTTCCAGTAAAGAAACCAAATGGGGAGTATAGGTTAGTACAAGATCTGAGGGCCATCAACAATATTACGAAAGATATACATCCAGTCGTAGCTAACCCATATACATTGTTGACATCTGTGAAGGAAAAATATAAATGGTTTACAGTAATTGATTTAAAAGATGCCTTCTTCTGCATTCCCCTTGACAAAGATAGTAGGAAACTTTTTGCTTTTGAGTGGGAAAACCCATATAATGGACGAAAAACGCAACTCACGTGGACGAGGCTCCCACAAGGATTCAAGAATAGCCCAACTCTTTTTGGAAACCAACTGGCGAAAAATTGGAGATCTGGACTACGCAAGGAAAAATTCAGGTACCAAGAACACAGTATCTTTTGTTACAATATGTAGATGACATATTCCTTGCAACAGAACAAGAATCATTATGCATACAAGTGACTATTGAAATTTTAAACCAACTGGGCCTAAATGGATACAAGGTTTCAAGAGAAAAAGCTCAAATTGCATGCACAACTGTATTGTATCTTGGATGTGAGATAACACAGGGACAACGAAGGTTAGGAATGGATCGTGTTAGAGCAATTTGTGCAATTCCAGAACCCCGGAACTTGCATGAACTGAGGACATTCTTGGGAATGGCAGGGTGGTGTAGGCTGTGGATAATGGACTATGGACTTATAGCAAAACCTCTGTATGAGGCACAAAAATTGCCTAATCTCATTTGGGAGGGACCTCAAAAGGAGGCCTTTAGGAAACTAAAAGAGGCCTTGACTAAGGCACCAGCATTGGGCTTACTGGATTTAACAAAGACTTTCCAGTTGTTCGTTCACGAAAGACAACGATTAGCACTGGGTGTCTTAACACAGAAATTAGGAAGCTGGAACGACCAGTGGGATACTTCTCTAAACAGTTGAACCCCGTTAGTGCAAGTTGGCCATCCTGCCTGAGAGCCGTAGCAGCAACTGTAATTCTGATACAAGAAGCCAGAAAATTAACTCTAAAAAACATTGAAGTTTATATACCTCACATGGTGTTAACAGTCTTAGAACAAAAAGGGGGGCATTGGCTTTCCCCTAGCCGAATGATGAAGTTCCAAGCCATACTCAATGAACAGGATGATGTAAGTTTGAAAACAACTAACCTGTTAAACCCAGCAGCCTTTTTAGGTGCAGCAACAGAAGATGGTCCTTTGGAACATGATTGCATAGAAGTCATAGAACACACATATGCAACGAGACTGGACTCGAAAGATACTCCAATCGAACAGCCTGATCAAGAGCTCTTCACAGACGGGAGTAGCTTCGTGGAGAATGGGACGCGGTATGCAGGATATGCCGTGACCACACAGAGCATGGTAATAGAAGCACAGGCCCTACCGGTCGGGACCTCAGCACAACGGGCAGAAATAATAGCCCTCACAAAGGCATTGGAATTAAGCAAAGATAAACGAGTAAACATATGGACAGATTCAAAATATGCCTTTGGAGTAGTTCATGTACACGGAGCTTTATGGAAAGAACGAGGATTATTATCCTCGCAGGGAACCAATATAAAATACCAAAAAGAAATTTTAAACTTGATATCTGCTGTGCAATTACTGGAGCAGGTAGCGATCATGCATTGCAAGGCACATCAAGGAGGAGACTCTAAGGTGGCCGAAGAAAACGCATTGGCAGATCGAACGGCTCGGCGGATAGCACGACAGGTACAGACGATGATGGCCTTGATACCTATCAAGGTAAGCCCTTTACAAAATTACCTGACACAGAAACCGAAATACTCGGAAGAGGACAAGAAATTGGCCAATTTAATGAAGGCAAACCTAAATTCTGAAGGATGGTACGTAACTACAACTGGACAAATAATTGTACCTCCTGTCATTATGCAGGCAATTCTACAAGCAGAACATCAAAAGTGCCATTGGGGAGCAGAAGCATTAGTGACTTATCTGAAACGAAGCATAATTTCGGCACAGATGTTAACAATGGCAAAATCTGTAAATTCAAAATGTGAACTTTGTTTGAGGAATAATCCTGTGGTTAGGAGGAGAGTAGAAATGGGACACATCAGAGTAGGCATGGAACCAGGAGATTATTGGCAGATAAACTTTGTAGAATTACCTAAAGCTCAAGGGTACAAATATTTGTTAGTTGGGGTCGACACTTTTTCCAGATGGCCAGAAGCCTTTCCCTGTCGCACCAATCAAGCCAAAGAAACAGTGAAATGGTTGTTGAGGAAAATTATCCCTAGGTTTGGGGTTCCCTTAGGTCTATCGTCTGATAAAGGACCACACTTTGTAGCCACAATTGTACAAGAAGTAAGTAAGGCATTGGAAATTTCCTGGAATCTCCATACCCCATGGAGACCACAATCTAGTGGACAAGTAGAAAAAGGAATCAGACGATAAAAAGACAGGTCAGTAAAATATGCCAAGAAGCTAAAATTCAGTGGCCCCAGGCATTACCAATAGCCCTTCTAAGAATAAGGATAAAGCCTAGGAGTAAGATGGGGCTGAGTCCTTATAAAATCCTCTTCGGGAAACCATATGAGTCGCCACAACCAAACTCAAACATGCATATTAAAGGACACCAAGATGTGTATAACTATATGTTATCTCTTGGTAGAACTTTGACACAGTTACGAAGGGCCTTGATCTGGAACCGTCCGGTGTCATTAGAGAATTCAGTACACGAAATTGAACCAGGAGACCAGGTCTACGTCCGCGATTGGAGTGAAGAGCCACTGAAGGAACGGTGGAATGGACCGTACCTGGTGCTGCTAACAACTTTCACTGCGGTAAAGGTAAAAGGAATAAACTCTTGGATCCACTACACGCGAGCAAAGAAGGCACCCAAGGACTGGAGAGTTGAAGTAGTCGGACCAACGAGACTGAAGCTGAAAAGGAAGTAAAATGTCGTACTTCGAGTACGGGACTTTGATTATAGTTTGGTCCTTGATACCTATAATAGGTGTCACATCTCTAGAAATTCCATGTAAGAGAGAAACAAGCAAGTATACCATTGGACAAAATGCCATTCTGTCTTGCAGGTTTCAAAGTCATGTCCCAATGAAAAGGAAATTAATTCAGATTTTTTGGGAAAAGGTGTCTGGAACTTGTGGAGCACCTGAAACAATCTATGATAGCAAAGATTTGGGGTTAGATGGTTACAAACAAGAACTACGAGGAACATGGAAACTTAAAGAGAAAGTATCGAACAAGTTTTATCAGCGAAATCCCATACGAGGTGAAACAAAACTGGAGCTGACGAATTTAACTTTGACTGACCAAGGAAAATATAGGTGTTTTGTGGGAGCAGGAAGTAATGTAGACTATGGAGAAAGAACACTGATAATAAATCCCCTTCAAGACCATGGAATAAAAGCAGGGCATACACATTATCCGGCTCCTCTGGGTAGTGAGGCACTTATTTACTGCCTCCTAGAGGACCCCCAGCATGAGGAATTTGGATAGATAAAAGAAGGAAAAGCAGTTCTAAGTGATAAAAGACACTCAATAGAATTGAGACTGGGAGGAATGTTAGTCCAGATTATTAAAGGGATAAAAAGATCCGACTTGGGAACTTACAGATGCCAGTATCAAAATGCTACTACCTTTGGATATAGCGAAATCAATATTACTGAAGCCAGAGTGAAACGAGCCATAGTACTGACCCAGGCACCCCAGGAGATTTATGTTCAAAAGAAAGATACTGAAAAAAATTTGATGATTGGGTTAATCAAAGATTTTGCTAGAATGCAAAATACAAGTAAGATTACAGCATGCTTGCCTTTACCAAAAACGGCTGGAGAACCGATAAGCTGGGAAATATTGACTTTCCCACTCCCAGAGGTAAAAAAAAAAATAAAAATAAAACCGAATGTAAACAAATAATAACACCCATACAGAAAAAACAGAAAATAAATATAAAAAGAGAGTGGAGAACTGCAGGAAGTCAAAACGATTGTGAAAAATTACCAAATTATAAGTTCACACGTATCAGACGATTTAAAGATGTAGGATAGTGTTCATATGATGAAATAAAAGAAATAGTGAGGGAAAGAAATACAATAGAATGGATGTGCCAGAAAAGAAATGATACAGAACAAAATTGGAACACAGTTTGGTCAACAAGTATTTTACAAAAATTCCAATACGGCGGAAAAACATCTTAATATTTTAAATGGACAGGAAAACAAAGTAGTGACAAATTACCAGTAAATGGCCGGATCAGTAGAGATCCTATTGATAGCGTTCCATGGTAGAATTGTTCTAAAATTTTAGATTGTGACCTAGACCCTGAAGAAATCACCATACCTCCAGTTAAAATGGCTCTAATAATAGGGTGTGCCTGTCGGGGATTTAAGGTCGGGGGAAAAGTAATACAAGTACCAGTTAATGGAATAGACTGTAAATATTCAACAGTACGCAGTATGGGTAATTTTGTTTGAGCATCTAATGATGGAACTTGGACTACACATTTATCAATAAAGGGTCCAGTTAAAGAAATAACTCTGGAGTTGCCTACCCTGTGCCCAATTTGGAAGCGATCCCCCTTCAGAGATAAATTGGAAACTTTACAAATTCGTGCTAAAAGAGACATAGAAAATGATATTAAAGACATAGATGACACTTGGCAGAAGCCTGAGACAGGAGTTAAAGTGAGATGGGCATTAAAATCCCTTTTTGCCCAAATAGCGACGTATCGTAATAGAGAAATGATTTACAAACTAATTGGACAAACTGAAAGATTGGCAAAAATAACAAAGAAGGGATTTCGAGATTTAAACTTGCAACTACAGGCGACAACGAAAATGACTTTGCAGAACAGAATGGCATTAGACATGCTCTTGTTAAAAGAACATGGTGTCTGTGGATATCTCAAAGATCGAACTGATCACTGCTGTATGCATATACCTAATGTCACAGCCGATGTGGAATATGATATCTCGCAATTGGGAAAAATAGAAGGAGAAGCTGAAAAAGAGAAAGAAGAAATTGGTCAAAATTGGGTTGGGGCATTATTTGATAGATTAGGCATCCATCTTACTAGCTGGATACACTCTCTCATTCAAACGTTATTCACACTTTTGCTTATATTCCTTACAATCTATCTGGTGGACACACAAAATTATTGGAGCAGTGACACGAGAATATCCACAACACCCAATACCCCCATCAACTTACCAAGAAACAGTTACATAAAATGAAAATACTTGCTAAGGTGAAGTATTTTCAAAGGGGGGAAATGCTAGGAAAGTTACACTTAAAGTAGGATAAAACACTGATCATCGACTAATCAAGAACTAAGACAGAATATAAGAATTGCATGATTCTGTTGATTCTTAACGTATCCTAGCAACAGACCCCAAGGTACTTGCTCAAAAGACCTCATGTGACAATAGGATCCAAGTGTGCTTAGGAAAAGTACATACTAGCTACCCTACCCAAGTAGAACATACACCTGCAACAGCCAAAAGACCATCATAAATCTTGTGAAAGACAGAAGAATAGGTTTCAGGAGGCAAGAAAGATATACCTGAGCGGTCAAGTGGAGATAAGTGCGGGCCCAGCCAAGAAAAATCGACGAGTTTGCCAAAAGAACAAGAAGTAATAAAGACAATGTGAGGAAGACTACTTACTTCATCAGGACGACCCCCAGAGGGAGCTACGCAGGCGCAATAGAGACTGATGTCGCAATAAGGCGATGAAGTAACCTACCTATGCATATGTATTAGATAATGAAGTAACCTGTTGAATATACTATAGATTGCGAAACATTTAGAGAATAAAAAGAGGACGCGATGTGACGGTCTATGGAACCAGATCTGGGTGCGTACCCCTGGTTCCCGGGGCCTCGAAATAAAGCACCACATATAACCTCCTAGTGTGGTTATGTGTTTGTCATTCTGCTAACAATGTCACAATAGACAAATATGACAGAGATGATACAGATGACAAAGAAATTATAAATGACGATTTCACAATAGACAGACAATATCGAAGACACAGACATTATAAATGACACTGATGTCACGAAAGACACAGACGACACAGAAGACACACATAAAAAATGACAATGATGTCACAATATACACAGACGACAGAGACGGCAAAGACATTATAAATGACAATTATGTAACAATAGACACAGAAGATACAGACGACAGAGACATTTTTAATGACAATGATGTCAGAGTACACACAGACAACACAGATGACACAAAGGACACAGACAAAAAAGATAACTAAGATTACACAGATATTATAAATGAAAACGACGTCACAATAGACACAGAAGACACAGACATTTGAAATGACAATGCTGTCACCATAGACAATCATGACACAGACGCCACAGACATTACTAATGACAATGATGTCAAAATAGACACAGAATACAGAGACGACAAAGATATTATAAATGACTATGATGTCGCAATAGAGAAAGACCACACAGATGATACAGTCATTGTAAATAACATAGATGTCACAATAGACAAAGACGATACAGAAGACAATCACATTATAAATGAAAATGATGACACAATAGACACAGAAGACACAGCCGACACAGATGACAAAGACACTATAAATCAAAATGATGTCACAATAGACACAGGTGACACAGTCAACAGATACAACACAGACTTTATAAATGATAATGATGTCAAAATAGACACAGACAACACAGTCGACAGAGGCAACACAGACATTATAAATGAAAATGACGTCAAAATAGACACAGACGACACAGATATTATATATGACAAGGATATCACAATAGACACAGACAGCACAGACGACACAGTTGTAAAAGACAAGAGAGACATTATAAATGACAATGATTTCACAATAGACTCCGACGATACAAACTACACAGATATAATAAATTACAATTATGTCATAATAGACGGCGACGACACAGACAGCAGAGTTATTATATATGAAAATGAAGTCCCAATACACACAGATGACACAGACGAGACAGATGACAAAAACATTATTAATGACGATGTCACAATAGACAGACGACACCGAAGACACTGACATTATAAATGACAATGATGTCACGATAGACACAGACGACACCGACGACAGAGACACTTTTAAATATCGATGTAACAATGGACACAGATGAAACAGATAAAATAAATGAAAATGATATCTCAGTAGACACAGACGATACGGAAGACAGACATTATAAATGACAGTTTTCAAAACAGACACAAACAATGATGTCACAATATACAAAGACGACACAAACGACACAGACATTATTAATGAAGATGACGTTACTACAGACACAGACGACACAGGCATTATAAATGAAAATGATGTCACTATAGACACAGACGACAGAAACGACACAGAAGACAAAACCATTATTACTGAAAATGATATCACAGTAGACACAGACGACACACACGACACAGACATTATAAAAGACAATGATGTCCCAATAGACACAGACAACACAGATGACACAAATGACACAAAAGACACAGACATTATAAATGATAATTATGGCAAAATAAACACAGACAACACAGACATTATAAATGATAATGATGTCACTACAGACACAGATGACAGACGACACAGAATTTATAACTGAAAATTATGTAACAATACACTCAGACGATACAGATGACACAGACATTATAAATGACAATGATGTCACTATAGACATAGACGACACAGACACTCTAAACTACAATGATGTCACAATAGACAGACTAGACAGACAACACATACGACACAGACATTATAAATGAGAGTGATGTCACAATATTCACAGACAATACAGACGTTATAAATGACAATGCTGTCAAAATACACACAGACAACACAGAAAACACAGACATTATAAAAGAAAATGATGTCACAATAAACACAGAGGATACAGACAATAGAGACGATACAGACCACACAGACAACAGTCATTCTAAATGAAAATGATGTCAAAATAGACACAGAAGACACAGACGACACAGACATAATAAATGACAATGTCACAACAGACAGAGACGAGACAGGTGACACAGATATTGTAAAAAAAATATGTCACAACAGACACAGACATAAATGACAGTGCCATCTGAATAGACACAGATAACACAGTCGACACAGACATTATAAATGAAAATCATGTCAAAATAGACACAGACGACTCAGACATTATAAATTACAATGATATCAGAATAGACACAGAAGACACAGACATTAAAATTTAGCATGATGTCAAAATAGGCACAAACAACAGAGACCACACAGATATTATATATTACGATGTCACAGTGACACAGAAAACACAGACAGTATAAATTAACATGAGGTCACAATAGGCACAGACAACTCAGAAAACAGAATTTAGAAATGACAATGAAGTCACAATAGACAAATACAATACAAACGACAGAGACAACACAGACATTATAATTTAAAATTATGTCACAATAGAATCAGACGACACAGACCATACAGACATTATTAAAGACAACGATGTCACAGTAGACAAAAACGACACAGACTGCACAGACAACACAGAAATCTTAAATGACAGTGATGAGACAATAGACACAGGAGACGCAGGTGACAATGACATTATTAATGACAATGATGTCAAAACAGACAAAAAAAACACAGACGACTCAGACGACACACACAACACAGACATCATACATTACAATGATGTCACAATAGACACAGAGGACACAGAGAACACAGACATAATAAATGACAATTATATCACAATAGACACAGAAGACAGACAACACCGATGAATCAAACGACACAGATAGATTAAATTACAATGATGTAAAAATCGACAGAGATGACACAGGCATTATAAATGACAACGATGTCACAATATACACAGACGACAGGGACGACAAAGACATTATAAATGACAATAGACACAGAAGATACAGACCACACAGACGACACAGACATTTTTAATGACAATGATGTCACAATGTACAAAGAAAACACAGACGACACAGACATTATAAATGACAGTGATTTCAAAATAGACACAGAGGCCACAGACCACACAAAGGACACAAACAACACAGATAACTCAGATGACACAGACGTTATAAATGAAAATGATGTCACAATAGACACAGAAGACACAAACAATACAGACGACAGAGACATGAATGACAGTGATGGCACCATAGACACAGACGACAAAGAGGACACAGATATTGAAAATTACAATGATGTCACAATAGACACAGACAACACAGACATTTTAAATGACAATGATGTCACTATAGACTATCATGACACATATGCCACAGACATTACTAATGACAATGATGTCACAATAGACACAGAATACACAGACGACAAATATATTGTAAATCGCTATGATGTCGCAATAGAGAAAGACCGCACAGATGATAGTCTTTATAAATAAAAATGATGTCACAATAGACACAGACGCAACAGCCGACACAGACAACACGGATGACACAGACATTATTAACGACAATGATGTCAAAAGAGACAGAAGACACAGAGGACACAGACGCTCCAAATGACAATGATGTCACAATAGACACAGAAGACAGAGTTGACAGAGACAACACAGACATTATAAATGAAAATGATGTCACAATAGACACAGACAACACAGACACTTTTAAATATCGATGTCACAATGGACACAGATGACACAGATATTATAAATGAAAATGCTATCTCAGTAGGCACAGACGATACAGAAGACACAGACATTATAAAAAACAATGTTGTCAAAATAGACAGAAACAATACAGACATTATAAATGACAATGATGTCACAATAGACAAAGACCACACAAACGACACAGACATTATTAATGAAAATGATGTCACTATAGACACAGACGACAGAAACGACACAGAAGACAAAACCATTATAAATGAAAATGATTTCACAGTAGACACAGACGACACAGACATTATAAATGACAATGATGTCACAGTAGAAACAGACGACACAGACATTATAAATGAAAATGATGTCAAAATAGACACAGACGACACAGACATTATAAATGACACTGAGGAAACAATAAACAGAGACGACACAGATTACACAGACATTATAAATGACAATGATGTCACAATAGACACAGATGACTGAGACGACAGAGTCGACACAGACTACAAAGATATTATAAATGAAAATTAAGTCACACTAGACACAGACAACACAGACGACACAGAGGACACTCATGTAATAAATGACAATGTTGTCACAATACACACAGATGACGCAGACTTCACAGATATTATAAATGGCAATGATGTCACAAAAGACACAAATGACACAGACATTATAAATGACAATGACTTCACAACAGGCACAGACGACACAGACATTATAAACAACAATAATGTCACAATAGTCAGAGACGACACAGACATGGTAAATTAAAATAATGTCACAACAGACACAGACGATACAGACAGTATAAATGACAAGGATGTCACAATAGAGACAGACGACACAGACGTCACAGACATTATAAATGACTATGATGTCACAATAGACACACTCAACACATATTATAAATGATAATTAAGTAAAAATAGACACATACGATACAGACGACAAAGACATTATAAATGACAATGATGTCAAACTAGACAGAGACGACACAGACAAAAGAGAGATTGTAAATGACAGTGATGTCAAAATTGACACAGACGACACAGATGACAGAGATGACATACGACAAAGACATTATAAATGACAAAGGTGTCACAATAGAAACATGACCCAGATGACGCAGATGACTCAGACTTTATAAATAACGATGATGTCACAATAGACACAGACGACAAAGACAACACAGATGACACAGAAGAAAAAGTCATTATAAATGACAATGAAGTCATAATAGACAAAGACAACACTGACAACACAAACATTATGTATGATAAAGATGTCAAAATAGACACAGACAACAGAGACGACAAAGATGACAAAGACATTATTAATGAAAATGTCACAATAGATACAGACGACACAGACAACAAAGACATTGTAAACGACTGATGTCACAATAGACAGAGATGACACAGACAATAGAAATGACAATGATGTCACAATAGACACAGACACACATATATTATTAATGATATTGACGTCACAATAGACAGAGACCTCAGCGACAACACAGACCACACAGACATTATAAATGAAAATGATGTCAAAATACACACAGACGACATACGACATTAACGACAATGATGACAGAGACGACACAGACATTACAAATTAAAATGTTGACACAATGGACACAGACGACACAGACGTTATAAATCATAGAATCATAGAATAACCAGGTTTGAAGAGACCCACCGGGTCATCAAGCCCAACATTGAAAGTTGGCAGTTAAGGCACCCAGAGTGTGTTTAAATATTTTCATTTATTCGTTTCCTTTTCTTTCCCCCTTTTTTGTGTCATGAACTGAGAAAAAAATATCTGATATATAAATGCGCAAGAAAAGAAAAATAATCATGGCACGTTCAAAGGGCATGTGGAGAACATCAATCCGAAAAAAATTATAAACTATAAAACCAATGGTATAGGACTTACATGCATCCTGCTTCCCTTATTTAAATGACAATGATGTCACAACACACACAAACGACACAGACATTATAAATGACAATGATGTCAAAATACACACAGAAGACAGAGATTACACGGACATTATAAATGACAATGATGTCACAATAGACACAGACAACAAAGACATTATAAATGACAATGATGTCAAGATAGACCCAGACAGCACAGACGACACTGACATTATAAATGACAATGATGTCACCGCAGACGGAGACGACACAGAGCACACAGACGACAAAGACATAATAAATTAAAATGATGTTACGATAGACACAGAAGACACAGACATTATAAAGGACAATGATGTCACAACAGACACAGGCGAGACAGACATTATAAATGACAATGATTTCACCATAGACACAGATGACACAGTAGACACAGGCGAGACAGACATTATATATGACAATGAAGTCACCATAGACACAGACGACACAAATGACACAGATGACAAACATGATAAATGACAGTGATGTCACAATAGAAACAGATGACAAAGACATTACAAATGACAGTTTTTTCACAATAGGCACAGACGACAGAGACAACACAGACGACACACATTATAATGTAAAATGATGTCACAATAGACACAGAAGACACAGACTACAAAGACATCATATATGAAAATAACGTCACTTTAGACACAGACAACACAGACG
The DNA here is from genome assembly GCF_032191515.1 of Phaenicophaeus curvirostris. NCBI lineage: Eukaryota > Metazoa > Chordata > Aves > Cuculiformes > Cuculidae > Phaenicophaeus > Phaenicophaeus curvirostris. The sequence goes on from NC_091410.1 coordinate 1,661,086, forward strand.
ACTCTGATGTTATGACAGTGATGTCACAATAAACACAGACGACACAGAAGACACAGACATTAGAAATGAAAAGAATGTCACAATAAAGACAGACAATAGAGATGAAAATGGTATTATATATGACAACGATGTCACAATAAACACAGACGAGACATACAATAGAGATATTATAAATGACTTTGATGTTGCAATAGAGAAAGACCACACAGATGATACAGTCATTATAAATAACATAGATGTCACAATAGACCAAGATGATACAGAAGACAATCACATTATAAATGAAAATGACACAATAGACACAGACGACACAGCCGACACAGATGAAAAAGACACTACAAATGAAAATGACGTCACCATAGACAATGACGAGACAGATGACAGAAACGACAGAGACGTTGAACACACTATAAATGACAACGATATCAAAATAGACACAGAGGACATAGACATTATAAATGACAATGAATTCAAAATAGACACAGATGACATAGACATTATAAATGAAAGTGATGTCAAAATAGACACAGACAACACAGACATGATAAATGACAATGATGTCACAATAGACACAGAAGGCACAGACCACACAGACAACACATACGACAGAGACATTATAAATGACAAAGATGTCACAATAGAAACAGAGGACACAGACATTACAAAAGACAATGACGTCACAATAGACACAGACTACATAGACATTATAAATGAAAATGACGTCACACTAGACACAGACAACACAGACGACACTCATATTAAAAATGACAATGAGGTCACAATAAACACAGACGACACATACAACACAGACATTAAATATGACAATGATGTCACAATAGACACAGACGACACAGATGACAGAGGACAGAGACGAGATATGCAAGAGAGACATTGTTAAAGAAAAAGTAATCACAATAGAAACAGACGTCACAGACGAAACATACATTAAAAATGACAATGATTTCACAATAAACACAGACAACAAAGACATTATAAATGACAACTATATCACAATAGACACAGACGATTCAGATGACACAGACGACACAGATATTATAAATTTCAGTTATGTCACAATAGACAGAGACGACGCAGACAACACAGACATTATTAATTACACTGATGTCACAATAGACACAGACATTAAAAATGAAAATGATGTCACAATAGACATAGATGAGAGATGAAGAAGAAGACAAAGACGACACAGAAATTATAATGACAATGATGTCACAATAGACACAGACAACACAGATGACCCAGAAAACACAGACGACACAGACATTATAAATGACAATGATGTCACAATAAAAACAGACGACACAGAAGACACAGATATTATAAATGACAAAATGTCACAATAGTCTCAGACAACAGAGACAATAGAGAGGAAACAGACGACACATATATTATAAATGGCAGTGATGTCACAATAGACCCAGACGACACAGACGACCAAGAACTTATTAATGAAAATGATGTCACAATAGACACAGACGACACAGACTTTATAAATTACAATGATGTGGAAATAGACACTGAAGACACAGACAATATAAATGACAACGATGTCACAATAGACACAGACGACACAGACGTTGTAAATGAATATGATGTCAAAATAGACACAGACGTCACAGACATTGTAAATGAAAATAATGTCACAACAGACAAACACGACACAGACATTATAAATGACAATGATATCACAATAAACACAGAAGACACACCAGTTACAGACATTATAAATGACAATGATGTCACAATAGACTCTGACGACAGAGACAACACAGACATTATAAATGAAAAAGTTGGCACTATATACATAGACGACACAGAAGAAACAGACATTATAAATGGCAATGATGTCACAATAGACACAGACGACAACGACATTATAAATGACAATATATTCTCAATAGGAAGAGACGACACAGACATTATAAATAACAATGATGTCACAATAGACACAGACAACACTGACGACATTATACATGATAATTATGTCACAATATACACAGACGACACATACAACAAGACATTATAAATGAAAATGATGTGACAATAGACACAGACGAGAGACGAAACAGACGACACCGTCCACACAGAAATTATTATGACAGTGATGTCACAATAGACACAGACAACACAGATGACAGAGACGACAAAGATATTATAAATTACAATGATGTCACAATAGACACAGACATCACAGACAACACAGACATTATAAATGACAATGATGTCACTATACACACATACGTGAGACGGCATAGACGACAGAGTTGACAAGGACATTATAAAGGAAAATGATGTCACACTAGACACAGACAACACAGATGACACATGTGACACTCCTATTATAAACGACCATGATGTCACAATAGACAAAGACGACACACACAACACAGACTTTAAAAATGAAAATGATATCACAATAGACACAGACTTAACAGACATTATAAATGACAATTATGTCAAAATAGACACAGGAGACACAGACGAAAAATACTTTATAAATGAAAATATTTTCACAATAGACACAAACGACACAGACGACACAGAGGTCAGTGACGAGACATGCAACATAGACATTATAAATGACCATGATGTCACAATAGACAGAGACAACACATACGACACAGACATTAGAAATTACAAAGATGTCACAATAGACACAGACGACACATACACACTTTTATTATTAATGACATCGATGTCACAAAAGACACAGACGTCAGAGACGACACAGACATTATAAATGAAAATGATGTCAAAATACACACAGACGACAGACGACATTACTGACAAAGGTGACAGAGACGACACAGACATTACAAATTAAAACGTTGACACAATAGACACAGACGACAAAGACGAAACAGATGTTATAAATGAAATCCATGTCACATAAGACACAGATGTCACAGACGATACAGATGACACAGACAACACAGATATTATAAGTGAAAATCATGTCAAAATAAACACACACGAGAGACCACACAGAAGACACAGACGTTATAAATCATAGAATCATAGAATAGCCAGGTCTGAAGAGACCCACTGGGTCATCAAGCCGAACATTGAATGTTGGCAGTTAAGGCACCCAGAGTGTGTTTAAATATTTTCATTTATTCGTTTCCTTTTCTTTCCCCCTTTTTTGTGTCAAGAACAGAGAAAAATATATCTGATATATAAATGCGTAAGATCAGAAAAATAATCATGGCATGTTCACAGGGCATGTGGAGGCCATCAATCCGAAAAAAAATATAAACTATAAAACCAGTGGTATAGGACTTACATGCATCCTGCTTCCCTTACTTAAATGACAATGATGTCACAACACACACAAACGACACAGACATCATAAATGACTATGATGTCACAATAGACACAGACAACACAGACAACAAAGACATTATAAATGACAATGATGTCAAGATAGACTCAGACAGCACAGACGACACCAACATTATAAATGACAATGATGTCACCGAGACGACACAGAGCACACAGACGACAAAGACATAAGAAATTAAAATGATGTTACGATACACACAGAAGGCACAGACATTATAAATGTCAATGATGTCACAAAAGACAAAGACGAGACAGACATTAAAAATGACAATGATGTCACCATAGACACAGACGACTCAGACAAGACAGACATTATAAATGAAAATGATGTCACCATAGACACAGACGACTCAGACAAGACAGACATTATAAATGACAATGATGTCACAAGAGACACAGACGACACAGATGACGCAGTGGATAGAGATGACATATGCAACAAAGACATTATTAAAGAAAATGATGTCACAATAGACATAGATGAAAGAGATGACACAGACACTATAAATGACAATGATGTCATAATAGACCAGAAGACACAGACGACAAAGACATTATAAATGACAATGATGCGACAACAGACAAAGATGACACAGACAACAAAGAGGACAGAGACAAAATAGGCAAAAAAGATATTATTAAAGAAAATTATGTCATAATAGACACAGACGACACATACATTATAAATGACAATGATGTCACAATAGAGACGAAGAAAAATTTGTAAATGAAAATTATGTCACAATTGATACAGACGACAGAGACATTATAAATGAAAATGAATTCAAAATAGACACAGACAACACAGACGACAGACATTATAAATGTAAGTGATGTCACAATAGACACAGACGACACAGACATTATAAATGAAAATGACTTCACAATAGACACACACGACACAGACGAAACAGACAATACTGAGGACACAGATATTATATATGACAATGATGTCACAATTGACACAGTGGACACAGACGACAGGAGTATTATAAATGACAATGATGTCACAATAGACACAGAGGACACAGATGAGATATGCAAGAAAGACATTGTTAAAGAATAATTTATCACAATAGAAACAGACGTCACAGACGACACATACATTACAAATGACAATGATGTCACAATAGACACAGACGACAAAGACATTATAAATGAAAACTATATCACAATAGACAGACGATTCAGATGACACAGACGACAGAGATATTATAAATTTCAATTATGTCACAATAAACACAGACGACAGACATTAAAAATGAAAAAGACGTCACAATAGACACAGATTAGAGAGTCAGTATAAATGACAATGTCATCACAATAAACACAGACGACACAAGATAAAGACATCATAAATGACCATGATGTCAAAAGAGACACAGACGACACAGACATTATAAGTGACAAGAATGTCACAATAGAGAGAGACGACACAGACATTATAAATGACAATTGTGTCACAATAGATACAGACAACACAGATGACACAGATGTTATAACATAAAATTTTATCAAGGTAGACACCGAAGACACATACATTATAAATGGCAATGATGTCACAATAGACATAGAGGACACAGACCCTACAAATGAATATGATGTCACAATAGACAGAGACGACAGATGTTATAAATGAAAATTATGTCAAAATAGACAAAGACGAAACAGACGACACAGTCATTATAAATGACGATGATTTCACAATAGACACAGACAGCAGAGACGACACAGGAAATAGAGACGGCAGATGACAGAGACATTATAAATGACACTGATATCACAAAAGACACAGACTACACAGATGAAAAACACGACACAGATGAAAAAGACATTATAAATGACAAAGATTTCACAATAGACGGAGATGACACAGATGACAGATATTATAAATGACAATGATATAACAATAGACACAGACGACACAGGCATTATAAATTACAAATATGTCACAATAGACACAGATGACACAGACATTATAATTGACAATTATGTCACAATATACACAGATGACAAAGACGACACAGTCATTTATAATGTCTGCCTTCTATGATATCATAATAGACTCTGATGACACGGATACACATATTATAAATGAAAAAAATGTAGCAATAGACACAGACCACACAGACGAGAAAGACGACACAGACATTATAAATTAAAATGATGTCACAAAAGACACAGATGAAACAGAGAGTACAAATGATAATGATGTCACAATAGACACAGATGACACATATTACACAATCATCATTAATGACAATGACATCACAAGAGACACAGACGACACAGATGACACAGACGACATAGACATAATAAATGAAAATGTCACAATAGCCTCAGATGACACAGACTACACAGACATTATAAATGATAATGATGTCACAATAGAGACAGACCACACAGACCACAAAGACATTATAAATGATGATGTCACAATAGACAGAAGACACAGACATTATAAATGAGAATGATGTCACAATAGACACAGACGACAACGACTACACAGATTGTGTAAATTACGATGTCACAATAGACACATACGACAGAGACGATACAGACGTTATAAACGACAACGATTTTACAATAGACACAGATGACACAGAAGACAAAGACAATATAAATGACAATGTTGTCACAAGAGACACAGATGACAGACAAGACAGACTTTGTAAATGACAGTGATTTCACAATAGGCACAGAAGTAAAGAGACGACACAGATGTTATAAATGGCAATGATGTCACAATAAACAGAGATGACACAGTATAAATGAAAATGATATCACAGATGACACAGATGACCCTGATGACACAAACGACACAGACATTATAAATAACATTGATGTCACAATAGACAAATATGACATAGACCACACAGACAATATAAATGAAAATGATGTCACAATAGACACAAACGACACAGATGACACTGATATTATACATGACAATATCACAATAGACACAGACGACACAGAACACACAGACATCAAAAATGACAATGATGTCAAAGTAGGCAAAGATGACACAGACATTATACATGAAAATTGTTTCAAAATACACACAGACGAGACAGAAGACACACATTATAAATGAAAATGATGTCACAATATAAAGAGACGACACAGACATAAATGACAATGTTGTCAAAACATACACAGATGACACAGACATTATAAATGACAATGATGTCACGATAGACACAGATGACAAAGAAGACAGACGACAAAGAAGACACAGACATTATAAAAGAAAATTATGTCAAAACAGACACAGACGACACAGACTTTATAAATGAAAATTATGTCACAATTGACACAGACAACATAGACGACTAAGACATTATATATGACAACGATGTCACAAAACACAGACGACACAGATATTATAAATGACAACTATGTCAAAATAGACACAGACGACACAGACTTTATAAATGACAATGATGTTACAATAGATACAGACGACAGAGACAACACAGATATTATTAATGAAAGTAATGTCACAACAGAGAGACAACACAGACGAAAGAGACATTACAAATGAAAATGATGTAACAATAGAAACAGAGGTCACAGACAACCCAGACTATACAGATGACAAAGAAGACGCCCACATTATAAATGAAAAAGATGCCAAAATAGATACAGAAGACACAGACAACACAGACAACAGAGACATTATAAACGACAACGTTTTCACAATAGACACAGATGACTCAGCCATACCGACGACACAGATATTATTTAGGACAATGATATCACAACAGACACAGACGACACAGACAAAATAAATGACAACGATGTCACAATTGACACAGCTGACACAGACAAAACAGACTACTCAGGCATTATATATGAAAAATATGTCAAAGTAAACACAGACCACACAGACAAGACAGACGACACAGACATTATAAATTAAAATGATGTCACAATAGACAGAGATAACACACACTACACAATCATCATTAATGACAATGATATCACAAGAGACACAGACGACACAGATTACACAGACTACACAGACATTATAAATGAAAACGAGGTCACAATATACAAAGACGACACAAAAGACAGACATAATTAACGAAAATGATGTTACTATAGACAGAGACAACACAAATATTATAAATGAAAATGATATCACAATAGACACAGACTACACAGACGACACAGACATTATAAATTACAATGATGTCGCAATAGACACTGACAACACAGAACACAGGAAAGACAGAAACAACTGAGACATAATAATTGAAAATGATGTCACAATAGACACAGACAACACAGACTGTATAAATGACAAGGATGTCACAAAAGACAGAGGACACAGACTACACAGACACTATAAATGAAAATGATGTCACAATAGGCACAGACAACCCAGAAAACAGAATTTAGAAATGACAATGAAGTCACAATAGACAAATATGATACAAACGACAGAGACGACACAGACATTATATATTAGAATTATGTCACAATAGAATCCGACAAAACAGACCATACAGACATTATTAATGACAGTGATGTCACAATAGACACAGACGACACAGAGGACAGACATAATAAATGACAATTATATCACAATAGACACAGAAGACAGACGACAGCGATGAATCAGATGACACAGATATTATAAATGAAAATGATGTCACAATAAACAAAGATGACACAAACAACACAGACATTTAAGAACATGGAACAGTAAGGGCTGAGGATGTGAACGTGTCCTGTGATGCCTACGCAATAGGCAACTGACCAGAAATTGCCAAAATGCAAGACCTATCTGTACATGAAGATCACAATGCAAGAAAAGCAGCACCTGATCAGCACCTTACTAAGAACAGACATCCAAGAGTCTAGAGATGACACGTGGATCAAATGCAAAGATGACATCAAGACCTGCAGAAGATTTAAGACACAGCAGAGTCTACACAGTCTAAACAACAAGACAGATATAGGCTGGAACTGCCCTGCCTGGTACACGCTAGCTTGGGGCTGAAAATTAAACCCCTCTCCAAACGTGTAACAAGGTGCACTCTTCCTGCACAACCCTCTACCCTAGGCTAAATCCCTTCCCTGCCATTCTCAACATTCTGCCCTCTTCCCGGACCAAAACCACAGCCCCCTTAACTTTCTGAGGACCGAGGGCCTGAAGATATCCTTGGCAGAAAAAACACAAACTGCATCAACTAACTGGAAAAATCCTGCACTCTCACATTGTCCTGGACAATAATCTGCAAAAAAAACCAAAACAAAAACATACAGAAAACACAGTGCCAAGTCAGCATCACACTGCTCTCTGCCAACATCTTGTATTACACTCACTGCAAAACTGCCAAGGCATTCTGCTCACCTATTTGATGCCAATTCAAACATTGGATGCTGCAGTCATCATCACCTGGGGCACTTCAGGTAGACAGACGGAAAATTTACTATTGCGCTTCTGAGAAATCAGTCCCGTGCTCCATCTCTCTACTCCCCTGTTCACCTCAACTGCTCTTTGCACTCTAAAAGTGGACCACACAGCATCTACAAAACCAAAGGCCAATGCTCAATGGATTTGCTGCGTACTACAGGGGTCTAACACACCTATTTGAACAACAACCTCCTCACCTCTCAGACCACACATCAGCAAGAAGCTTCACCCCTCTGAGGCTGCATTTGGCACCTACCACAGGAAAAGCATGCTTTTGTACTACACTAAAGCACAGGCTGCCCCAAGCAACACCTATCTCCACTGCATTACCTTGACTGCTCAGATGCCCGGCTTGCCTCATCTTCTGTGGTTGTGTGGAGGCTTGAGCTCCACCTGGAATATACAAACAGCAAGGATGATTGTAACTTCATTGAACAAAACCAACACACGGTAACTGATCATACAGCCACGGTTACATTTCCCTACCAACACCACAGCCAACTCACCTCACTATGGCACACTAACTGCACGCAACTCCATCCGTGCCCCTCGGCACACAGGTCAGCCCGCTACGTCTGAAAAACACAACAGCAAAGAAGTCACCCTGACGCTCAGCAATGCCCTAAGAATTCCAAGACTCTACTGCACATTACAGCCAAGCAAAGCTAGTCCACAACCAAACCCAAACAATAATTGCCGCTCCCTTGACATTCAAACCCCTTCGTTACCACTCCACTGGCTGCTCCCATGCAGTTTTGGTCACCCCCTCTGTGGCTCCAGAGACAAGCAGAAACTGCCCTCCTCACCTGCCACACCGAGGGCTGCTAGTTCTGCAAATAAGGGATGCCCCTAGACCGCAATATCTAGGCACGTCAAAACATTAAGCACACAATCGGGCCACTATACCCCTGCTGACGCTTATCGCCTCCTCTACCCACCTGGCAGAGTAGCTCCAACCAGACACAAATACACGCAGAACATCAACACATAAGACCAACGTCGTGAACCGGGAACACAAGAAAAGTCGCGGCAACAAGGAGGACTCCTGGACCACGCGTGCCAATGGGCAAGGCAATGGACAGGGCTCCGAGGAACAACCTACGGTAACCCTGGAAAAGCGAAGAACCGTGCATGGTTCCAAAGAGATGGTGCCACGACTGGCAAGATGAACGGGCAAGAAACCCTTTTAAAGTCCTAAACATGCAGAGGATGGACGGAACAAGTCCCAGAAGAGGGATCCAGGAAAACAGAAGACTAACTATCCTGGATGGCGAGGCAGGCTGCAAGGCTGCAGCAGAAGACAGCTGACCGGATGCTTCCAAAACACAAGAGCGATCCACACTTTAGAAATGCAAAGAAAGAAAAGCAGTGCCCCATCGACACTGCCTTGATGAGTACGAGCATTTGGGACCCTAGACATGGCACCCAAGGCACGCCCGCCATGCCCTGAGCACAAAAGACAACATCAAGACCTGCAGAAAATTTCAGACATGGCACGGTGACTACACAAACTAGACAACAACAGATACAGGCTGGAACTGCCCTGCCCATGCAGGGTTTGGGCTGAGAAGTAGACCCCTCTGCCTTCACCTGCCCAAAGAGGACTCTCCCTGCACAGCCTAGGCTAACTTCAAAACCCCTCCCTGCTAGCCCCATCCCACCTCCCGCTTCCCAACTCCGGTCTCTCAATTTAGCTTTCAGAGGGCCACGAATGAAGCTGTCCTTGGCCAAAGCAGCTCAAATCACATCAGCTAACAGAAATAATCCTGCAGTCACTGCGTTCCTCTTCAGCATCTGTAAGAAAAATGAACAGAAAAACACAGTGCCAAAACACGAGAACGATCCCGGCTTCAGGAGCACGATGCAAGAAAAGCAGTGCCCAATCAACAGTGCATTGATGAGTACGAGCATTCAGGACCCTAGATATGGTGCTCGAGGCATGTCCAGCATGCTGTAAAGGATCCCTCATTACAACGGGATGTGGCCAAAACCAGGAGGATGTACGTGAAAGGATCACCTTTTAAATGACGAAAGGCACAAGATGCATGGAAGAAGTCTCAGGTCAACAGGGATCCTTGAAAATATATGACTAGCGATTGTGGCCGCCAACACAGGCTGCGAGGCCACGGGAAAAGATGGCTGACTAGAAACTTTGAAAATGTGAAGCCAATCCACACTTAGGTTATGATGCAAGAAGAACAGTGCCTAATTGGTATTGTACCCATGAGTACAGGCATTCAAGACCCTCGAGATGCTGCTCAAGTCATATGCTGCATTCCTTTAAAGCAAAGTGGACATCAAGGCTTAAGAAACGTAAAAGAGAAACAGAATATAAAGCACACGGCACAGACAAACTGGAACGGCCCTGCCAGGAACTTGCTAGCTTTGGGCTGAGAAGTAACACCCTCCAGCTCTCCCTGCCCAAAGGGGACACTTCCTGCACAGCCCTCTCCCCTAGGCTACTTTTAAAACTCCTCCCTGCCATCCCCAGCCTTCTCCCCTCTGTCATACCCCACCCCTGCCCCCGTCCCTCAACTTAGCTTTCAGACCACCAGAAGGCTTCCTCAGGAGAAAAAAACTCCAAGAACATCAGCTTCCTGGAATGATCCTACAGTTGCCAGGATCCACTTTGCAATCTACAACAAAACTAAAATAGCTCCAACAGCCAGCATTGCACTGATCAATGTCAGCACCTTACATGACAACTTGCTCTGCCTAACTGCCATGTTCTTCCACTCACTTGCTCCACAGCAGTTTTTATGTCAGATGCTGCAGCTGTTATCACCCAGGGTAATTAAATTCAGAGAATTACTCTCACACCTGTGAGAAGTCTGCCCCATGCTCCTTCTCCCTACTACCCAGCTCATCTCAAATGCTCTTCCCATTCCCAAGGTGGCCCACACAGTGCCTGCCAAACCAAAAGTAAATACTATGTTGCCAAAGAACACTTTGCTCTTCTAGACATACTCAACTTCCTCCTCACCATCAGCCCCACAATGATGAGAATAAGCCTGACTACCTCACCAGCACCCCAAAATTCTGTGCCCTCTGCTTACCTCTCCTCTCCTCCTCACCACCTATGTTGTAGGACCAGTAGTGGTGATACCCAGGACAAAAGAAAGATGAGCCACAGAAATCCACATTTTAGGAAGTAACCAAACTTTAGTCGTAGGAGTGAACAAGAAGAACTTGAAAAAAATATTCTTATCAAAACCCAGTAAAGATTATTAACACAGAAGACATAAAAACACAGGACACTCACCACACAGCAATGGAGACTAGAATTACAGAGGCAGTCAGCCAATGAAAAACTCGCAACAGTGGGATTGACTACTCTAAGACCTAAATTGGAAACTCAATGACCGTAAAAAACCACAATGGATTAACAGGGGCAAGGTAACAACTGCTGTAAGCAATAACAGAGCAAACCTCACTGGTAAGTTCAGGAAAAATCTAAAACTCTACTAAATAAGGGAGGCTTGTGTGCCCACAGACCAGATGAAGAAGAGTTGCTCAGCTGCTAACTGTTACGAGCCAAAACAATATCCAATCTCTTCCATGAGAAATTAAAGGGAAACAAGCAGCAGAATCCTGCACTGTAGATAGGCAGAGAGTCCATACCTTTAAGTAGCAAGGTCTCTGATATTCATAGGATCACCAGGTTGGAAAAGACCCATTGGATCATTGAGTCCAACTATTCTTATCAATCACTAAACAATGCCCCTCACCATCTCATCCACCCATCCTTTAAACACCTCCAGGGAAGGTGACTCTACCACCTCCTCGGGCAGCCTTTGCCCATCCCCAATAACCCTTTCAGTGAAATATTTTTTCCTGATGTACAGCCTGAAGCTTCCCTGGCAGAGCTTGAGGCTATTCCCTCTTGTCCTGTCCCCTGTCCCTTGGGAGAGGTGACCAGCTCCCTCCTCTCCACAACCTCCTTTCAGGTAGCTGCAGAGAGCAATGAGGTCTCCCCTCAGCCTCCTCTTCTCCAGGCTAAACACCCCCAGCTCTCTCAGCCACTCCTCATAAGGCTTGTTCACCAGCCCCCTCACCAGCTACATTACTCTTCTCTGGACATTCAGATGGATGGAGACAGGATGCACGCAAAGAAGTTAGTTGAGGAACACAATAAGTAGAAGGTATAAGGGAGCAGAGATCTCCAAGCCCTAGAGATGACATTTCTTAGGATAACTAATACTTTTAAACTTATGTCTCAACCTCATCATTACCTCATTGGCTACAGAGAGACTAGAACAACAGACACCTGAACGGCACTTGCATCTGACCACCAAACTGACCCAAGAAAGACTGATGAACCCATCTCCCTTTCCCCAAACCATTAAAGCCCTTTTCTACCCCTGAAGTATCAGAGAAGGAACCCTGCTCCTTCTTAACAGCACCTGCCCTATATTTTAACCCCCCTGACCCTTCTGTGTTGCTATTCCCTGGGAGCTGTGCTCCTGAGCCCTTCCCAGGGCTCCCCTGGACCCTTCTATCTTCCACCAATCCACAGACTCTACTTCCTACCCTAGGCCAACAAACTTCATTCCAGATTATTATCACCCACGAGGTGCCCATTACAAACTGCAGAGCCCCTAGGACCAATACATCATGCCACACAGAATGAGGAACAACAACAAATCATCCCATAACCAAAAGCTCGAGACAAAGCACCCAGAAAAAAATACAAAGAAAGATACCAAAAACATCTTGCCCCCTCCAACACCCAATCAAAAATTACTGACAAAAAAGCCCCATAGTTACACCTGTATGTGCTGCTTCGCCTGGACTCTTCCAAAGCTCATACCTCCAACAGACGCCTCTGCTTCTTTAGAAGAACACAAAGAAAAAAAAAACTAATAAAGCCAAAAACCACCACTTACCCAACTAGCTTAATCTGCCTAAAAGCTACAATGAATTGAAACAACAGCAAAACTCTAATCTCAAGGATAAACCACAACCTAAATGACCTCCAGAGGCAAGGCCTGTGGCTTATATACCCCCTGGTCCTTCCCGCCTACCACCTGTGACTGGGGTGTGGTGAAGCCCTCACAACTATAAATAGTGCCTGAGGAGCAGCTGTGTTTTATTAACTCTACCTTGCATTCTCAGCTAGAACAACACTACTACATGTCTGAAAGTATCCTTACAAGAAATAACAGTATGCGTGCTGTCACTGCAACATTGCTAGTTGTGACAGTGATGGAACTAGGTAACAAACATTTTAGAGCTGGACTTTTTGGTTCCTTTCATTTATCGTGCTGCTACAATTCCTGTTCCCAGGTATCCCTATACCCTTACTCTTTAATTTTTCTGTGCTCTTTTCTCTCTTTTTTTCCCTCCCCCTAGTCTTCAGTATCTGTTCTCTGCCTATACTATTTTTTTCCTTTTCCATCTTTATCCCAATCTGCGTTCCTCATTCTGTTCCCCCACAATTTCACTGGCTTGATCCTTGTAGTTTGTTCTTTTTCTGCACCTGCAAATGCCTTGCTTTTCTTTTTCTTTCTTTCTTTCTCTATTCCTTTGTATTGCTTACTGTTGCTGTTCCAGCTTTTCCATTCACTCTGAATCTTGACACTCCCCTTTACTTCTCTTGCTGTTTCTGAATTTTTATGCTAGTCCCTGCTCTTTTTTATAATCCTCTGTCTGTAGGGCTCCTAGTTCCTCTCAAACAAGTCAGCTCTTTTTTATGTACACACATGGCCTTATGAGAAATGGCTCAGAAAGCTGGGGTTGTTTAACCTGGAGAAGTGGAGGCTGAGGGGAGACCTCATTGCTCTCTACAACTACAAGGTCTACAAAGAAGGTCGGACAAGGGAAATGAAGGGCAAAGAAGGTGGGAGAAGGGCAAAGAAGGTGGGAGAAGGTTGGAGAAGTTCAAAGAAGTTCGAAGAATATTGGAGAAGGTCAGAGAAGTTAAGAGTAAGTCAGAGAAGGTCGGATTAGGTCGGAGAAGGTCAGAGAGGGTCGGAGAAGTTTGGAGAAGGTCGGAGAAGTTTGGAGAAGGTCAAAGAAGCCAGGAGAAAGTCAAAGAAAGTTGGAGAAGTATAAAAAGGGTCAGAGAAGATCAGAGAAGTTCAGAGAAGGTCAAAGATGGTCAGGGAAGTCAGAGCGTGTCTACAGCGACCTCATTGTCATTTAGAAAGTCTGTGTCGCCTTTGTCTACAGCGACCTCATTGTCCTTTAGAAAGTCTGTGTTGCCTGTGTCTACAGCGACCTCACTATCATCTGTGTCTATAGTCACCTCATTGATGTTTAGAAAGTCTGTGTCATCTGTGTCTACAGCCACCTCATTGAGCAATTCAGAGAAGGTCGAAGAAGGTCAGAGAAGGTTGAAGAAGAGTGGAGAAGATGGAAGAAGGTCGGAGAAGGTCAAAGAAGTTCGGAGAAGGTCAAAGAAGTTCGGAGAGGGTCAAAGAATGTCGGAGAAGTTCGGAAAAGATCAAAGAGGTTCAGAGAAGGTCAAAGAAGTTTGGAGAAAATCAAAGAAATTCTAAGAAGTTCAGAGAAGGAAGGAGATATTTGGAGAAAGTCAAAGAATATCGGAAAAGGTCAGAGAAGTTTGGAGAAGGTCAAAGAACATCGGAGAATATCTGAGAAGGTCAAAGAATGTCGGAGAAGGTAAAAGAAGGTCGGAAAATGTCAAAGAAGTTCAGAGAATGTCAAAGAAGTCGGAGAAGTTCAGAGAAGGTCGGAGAAGTTCAGAGAAGGTCGGAGAAGTTCAGAGAAGGTCGGAGAAGTTCGTAGAAGGACAGAGAAGGTCGGAGAAGCCAAAGGAAGTTCAGAGAAGGTAGTAGAATTCAGAGAAGTTCGAAATAGATCAGATAATTTTGGAGAAGTTCGGAGAAAGTCAAAGAAGGTGGGAGAAGGGCAAAGACTGGTAGAGAAAGGAGGAGAATATCAGAGAAGGGCAAAGACGGGCGGAGAAGGGCAAAGACGTGCGGAGAAGTGTGGAGAATATACGAGAAGTGCAAAGATGGGCGGAGAAGGGCAATAATGGGTGGAGAAGGGTAACCATGGGCAGAGAAGGTCAAAAACCGGTGGAGAAGGGTGGAGAATATTGGAGAAGTGCAAAGAAGGGCAAAGACGAGCAGAGAAGGGCAAAGACGAGCAGAGAAGGGCTAAGACGAGCAGAGAGGGACGGAGAATATTGGAGAAGGGCAAAGATGGGCGGAGAAGGGCAAAGGGGCGGAGAAGGGCAGAGATTATAGGAGAATTTCAAAGGAGGCAAAGAGGAGCGGAGAAGGGCAAAGAGGGGCGAAGAAGGGCAAAGATAGGCGGAGAACGGCAGAGAATATCAGAGAAGTGCAAAGATGGGAAAAGACGTACAGAGAAGGGATAAGACGTGCAGAGAAGGGCGGAAAATAATGGAGAAATGCAAAGATGGGCAAAGAGTTTAGGAGAAGGGCAAAGATGGGCGGAGAAGTGTGTACAATATTGGAGAAGTTCAAAGAAAAGCAGAGATGGGCGCAGAAGGACAGAGATGGGCGGAGAAGGGCGGAGAATATTGGTGAAGGGCAAAGACGGGCGGAGAAGGGCAAAGACAGGCGGAGAAGGGCAAAGACGGGCGGAGAAGGGCAAAGAGGGTCAGATAAGTTAAAAGAAAGTCAGAGAAGGTCAGAGAAGGTCAAATAAGTACGGAGTAGGTCGGAGAAGGTCAGAGAAGTTCAAAGAATGTTGGAGAAGGTCGGAGAAGGACAGAGAAGCTCAAAGAAATTGAGAGAATTTCAAAAGTTGTTGAAGAAGTTTGGAGAAGGTCGGAGAAGATCAAGGAAGGTCAGAGAATTTCAAAGGCATTTGGAGAAGGTCAGAGGAGTTCATAGAAGTTTGGAGAATGTCAAAGAATTTTGGAGAAGGTCAAAGAAGTTTGGAGAAGTTCGGAGAAGGTCAAAGAGGTCTGACAAGGTCAAAGAAGGTCAGAGAAGGTGAAAGAAATTCGAAGAAAGCACTAGGAAGTCAAAGAAGTTCAGAGAATATCAAAGAAGGTTGGAGAAGGTCGGAGAAATTTGTAGAAGGTCAAAGAACATCGGAAAAGGTCAGAGAAGTTTGGAGAAGGTCAAAGAATATCAGAGAAGATCCGAGAAGGTCAAAGAATGTCAGAGAAGGTAAAAGAAGGTCGGAAAATGTCAAAGACGTTCAGAGAATGTCAAAAATGTCGGAGAAGTTCGAAGAAGGTCGGAGAAGTTCGTAGAAGGACAGAGAAGATCAGAGAAGGCAAAGGAAGTTCAGAGAAGGCTGTAGAATTCAGAGAAGTTCAAAAAAGATCAGATAATTTCAGAGAAGTTCAGAGAAAGTCAAAGAAGGTGGGAGCAGGGCAAAAACGGGAGGAGAAGGCCAAAGATTGGTGGAGAAAGGAGGAGAATATTGGAGAAGGGCAAAGGGGTGCGGAGAAGGGCAAAGGGGTGCGGAGAAGGGCAAAGACGGGTGGAGAAGGGCGGAGAATATCAGAGAAGTGCAAAGACGTGCAAAGATGGGCAGAGAAAGGCAAAGACGGGCTGAGAAGTGTGGAGAACACCGGAGAAGGGCAAGGACAGGCGGAGAACAGCAAAAACGGGTGGAGAACGGCAAAGACAGTTGAAGAAATGAGGAGAATACTGGAGAAGGGCAAAGACGGGCGGAGAAGGGCAAAGACAGGCGGATAATATCAGAGAAGTGCAAAGCAGTGCAAAGATGGGAGGAAAAGGGGAAAGGCGGGCTGAGAAGGGCAAAGATGGGAGGAGAAGGACGGAGAATATCGAAGAAGGGCAAAGAGAGGAGGAGAAGGACAAGGATGGGCGGAGAAGGGCAAAGATGGGCGGAGAAGGGCGGAGATTATTGGAAAAGTTCAAAAGAAGCAAAGAGGGGCGGAGAAGGGCAAAGAGGGGCGGAGAAGGGCAAAGAGGGGCGGAGAAGGGCAAAGAGGGGCGGAGAAGGGCAAAGAGGGGCGGAGAAGGGCAGAGAATATCGGAGAAGTGCAAAGATGTGCAAAGACAAGGGGAGAAGGGCAAAGACAGGCGGAGAAGGGCGGAGAAGATCAAAGAAGGGCAAAGACAGGCAAAGAAGGGCAAAGACGGGCGGAGAAGGGCAAATAGGGTCAGATAAGTTAAAAGAAAGTCAGAGAAGGTCAGAGAAGGTCAGAGAAGGTCAAATAAGTACGGAGTAGGTCGGAGAAGGTCAGAGAAGTACAAAGAATGTTGGAGAAGGTCGGAGAAGGACAGAGAAGCTCAAAGAAATTGAGAGAATTTCAAAAGTTGTTGAAGAAGTTTGGAGAAGGTCGGAGAAGATCAAGGAAGGTCAGAGAATTTCAAAGGCATTTGGAGAAGGTCAGAGGAGTTCATAGAAGTTTGGAGAATGTCAAAGAATTTTGGAGAAGGTCAAAGAAGTTCGGAGAAAGTCCAAGAAGGTCAGAGAAGTTCGGAGAAGGTCAAAGAGGTCTGACAAGGTCAAAGAAGGTCAGAGAAGGTGAAAGAAATTCAAAGAAAGCACTAGGAAGTCAAAGAAGTTCAGAGAATATCAAAGAAGGTCGGAGAAGGTCGGAGAAATTTGTAGAAGGTCAAAGAACATCGGAAAAGGTCAGAGAAGTTTGGAGAAGGTCAAAGAATATCAGAGAAGATCCCACAGGTCAAAGAATGTCAGAGAAGGTAAAAGAAGGTCGGAAAATGTCAAAGACGTTCAGAGAATGTCAAAAATGTCGGAGAAGTTCGAAGAAGGTCGGAGAAGTTTGTAGAAGGACAGAGAAGGTCAGAGAAGGCAAAGGAAGTTCAGAGAAGGCTGTAGAATTCAGAGAAGTTCAAAAAAGATCAGATAATTTCAGAGAAGTTCAGAGAAAGTCAAAGAAGGTGGGAGCAGGGCAAAAACGGGAGGAGAAGGCCAAAGATTGGTGGAGAAAGGAGGAGAATATTGGAGAAGGGCAAAGGGGTGCGGAGAAGGGCAAAGGGGTGCGGAGAAGGGCAAAGGCGGGTGGAGAAGGGCGGAGAATATCAGAGAAGTGCAAAGATGTGCAAAGACGGGCAGAGAAAGGCAAAGACGGGCTGAGAAGTGTGGAGAACACCGGAGAAGGGCAAGGACAGGCGGAAAACAGCAAAAATGGGTGGAGAACGGCAAAGATGGGTGAAGAAATGAGGAGAATACTGGAGAAGGGCAATGACGGGCGGAGAAGGGCAACGACGGGCGGAGAAGGGCAACGACGGGCGGAGAAGGGCAACGACGGGCGGAGAAGGGCAACGACGGGCGGAGAAGGGCGGAGAGTATTTGAGAAGTGGAAAGATGGGCAAAGACGGGGGCAGAAGGGCGGAAACGGGCGGAAACGGGCGGAGACGGGCAAAGAAGGGCGGAGAAGTGCAGAGAATATTCGAGAGGGGCAAAGATGGGCAAAGAAAAGGGTAGAAGGGCAAAGATGGGAAAGATGGGTGAGAAGGGCAAAGATGGACGGAGAAAGGCAAAGTCGGGTGGAGAACTGAGGAGAATATAGGAGAAGGGCAAAGAGGGGCGGAGAAGGTCAAAAGCGGGCGAAGAAGTGTGGAGAATATCGGAGAAGGGCAAAGATGGGCGGAGAAGGGTAATAACGGGCGGAGAAGGGCAGAGAATATTTGAGAAGTTGAAAGAGGGGTAAAGACGGGTGAAAAAAACAAAGACTGGTGGAGAAAGGTAAAGAAGGGCGGAGAAGTGCAAAGAAAGGCAGAGAATCATGGAGAATATCAGGGAAGTGGAAAGATGGGCGAAGACGGGCGGAGAAGGGCAAAGACGGGCGGGGAAGGGCAAAGGAAGGCAGAGAGTGGCAAAGACGGGTGGAGAAGGGCAAAGATGGACGGAGAAGGGCAGAGAATATTGGAGAAGGGCAAAGATGGGCAAAGAAAAGGGTAGAAGGGCAAAAATGGGCGGAGAAGTGTGGAGAGTATCGGAGAAGAGGAAAGATGGGAAAAGACGGGTGAGAAGGGCAAAGATGGACGGAGACGGGCAAAGTCGGGCGGAGAATTGTGGAGAATATTAGAGAAGTGCAAAGATGGGCAAAGACGGGTGGAGAAGGGCAAGGACAGGCAAAGAAGGGAGGAGAATATCGGAAAAGTGCAAAGAAGGGCGAAGACGGGCGGAGAAGGGCAAAGATGGGCGGAGAAGGGCGAAGACGGGCGGAGAAGGGCAGAGAATATTGGAGAAGGGCAAAGATGGGTAAAGAAAAGGGTAGAAGGGCAAAGACGGGCAAAGAAGTGTGGAGAGCATCGGAGAAGAGGAAAGATGGAAAAAGACGGGTGAGAAGGGCAAAGATGGACGGAGAAGGGCAAAGTCGGCGAAGAAATGTGTAGAATATAGGAGAAGGGCAAAGACGCCTGGAGAAGGGCAAAGACAGCTGGGGAAGGGCAGAGAATATTAGAGAAGGGCAAAGATAAGCAAAGAAAAGGGTAGAAGGGCAAAGACGGGCGGAGAAGTGTGGAGAATATCGAAGAAGTGCAAAGATGGGCAAGGACGGGTGGAGAAGGGCAAAGACGGGTGGAAAAGGGTGGATAATATCGGAGAAGGGCAAGGGCGGGCGGAGAAGGGCAAGGACGGGCGGAGAAGGGAAAACATAAGGGGATAAGGGCAAAAACGGGCAGAGAAGGTTGGAGAATATCGGAGAAGTGCAAAGAATGGCACAGACGGGCGGAGAATGGCACAGACGGGCGGAGAATGGCAAAGACGGGCGGAGAATGGCAAAGACGGGCGGAGAATGGCAAACATAGGGGGAGAAGGGCAAAGAGGGGCGGAGAAGGGCAAAGAGGGGCGGAGAAGGGCAAAGAGGGGCGGAGAAGGGCAAAGAGGGGCTGAGAAGTGCAAAGAGGGGCTGAGAAGGGCAAAGTGGGGCTGAGAAGGGCAAAGTGGGGCTGAGAAGGGCAAAGACGGGCAGAGAAGGGCAAAGACGGGCAGAGAAGGGCAAAGACGGGCGGAGAAGGGCAAAGACGGGCGGAGAAGGGCGAAGACGGGCGGAGAAGGGCGAAGACGGGCGGAGAAGGGCAAAGACGGGCGGAGAAGGGCAAAGACGGGCGGAGAAGGGCAAAGACGGGCGGAGAAGGGCAAAGACGGGCGGAGAAGGGCAAAGACGGGCGGAGAAGGGCAAAGACGGGCGGACAAGGGCGAAGACGGGCGGAGAAGTGTGATGAATAACGGAGAAGGGCAAAGACGGGCGGAGAAGGGTGGAGAATATTGGAGAAGTGCAAAGATGGGCAAAGACGGGCGGAGAAGGGCAAAGACGGGCGGAGAAGGGCAAAGACGGGCGGAGAAGGGCAAAGACGGGCGGACAATTGCCAAGACGGGCGGACAATTGCCAAGACGGTCGGACAAAGGCAAAGATGGTTGCACAAGTGATAAGACGGACGGACAACGGCTAAGAAGGGCTGACAAGTGCAAAGATAGGTGGAGAAGGGCAAAGACGGTCGGACAAGGGCAGAAACATGCGGACAAGAACAAAGACGGGGGGAGAAGGGCAAAGATGAGCGGAGAAGAGCAAAGACGGGTGCAGAAGGGCAAAGATGGGCTCACAAATGAAAGATGGGCGGAAAAGGGCAAAGAAGTGCAGAGAGTGGCAAAGACGTCCAGAGAGTGGCAAAGACGGGTGGACAAGGGCAAAGACGGGTGGACAAGGGCAAAGACGGGTGGACAAGGGCAAAGACGGGTGGACAAGGGCAAAGAAAGGCGGACATTGCAAAGACGGGCGGAGAAGGGCAAAGACGGGCGGAGAAGGGCAAAGACGGGCGGACAAGGGCAAAGACGGGCGGACAAGGGCAAAGAATGTCGGAGAGGGACAAAGACGGGCAGAGAAGGGCACAGATGGGTGGAGAAGTGCAAACAAGTGCGGAGAATGCAAAGACGGGCAGAGAAGTGCAAAGACGAGCAATGACGGGCAGAGAAGCACAAAGTCGGTCAGAGAAGAGCGAAGACATGCGGAGAAGGGCAAAGACAGGCGTAGAAGGGCAAACAAGTGCGGAGAATGCAAGGACGGGCAGAGAAGTGCAAAGACGTGCCAAGAAGAGCAAAGACAGGCGCAGAAGGGCAAAGAAGGGCGGAGAAGGGCAGAGAAGGGCGGAGAAGGGCAGAGAAGGGCGGAGAAGGGCAGAGAAGGGCGGAGAAGGGCAAAGACGGGCGGAGAAGGGCAAAGACGGGCGGAGAAGGGCAAAGACGGGCGGAGAAGGGCAAAGACGGGCGGAGAAGGGCAAAGACGGGCGGAGAAGGGCAAAGACGGGCGGAGAAGCGCTGAGAACAACGGAGAAGGGCAAAGCCGGGCGAAGAAGGACGGAGAATACTGAAGAATGGCACAGACAGACGGAGAAGGGCAAATATGGGCGGAGAAGGCAAATACGGGCAGACGAGGAAAAGATGGGCAAAGGAAGGCAAAGACGTGAGCTAGGAGGGCAAAGACTGGCAGAGAATGGCAAAGACTGGCAGAGAATGGCAAAGACTGGCGGAGAATGGCAAAGACGTGCGGAGAAGAGCAAAGACGGGAAGAGAAAGGCAAAGATGGGCAGAGAAGGGCAAAGACGGTCGGAGAATTATGGAGAGTACCAGTGAATGGCAAAGAGGGGCGGAGAAGAGCAAAGACGGGCGGAGAAAGGCAAAGACTGATGAAGAAGGGCCAAGAGGGGTGGAGAGGGGCAAAGACGGGCAAAAAAGCGCAAAGACAGTTGGAGAAGGGCAAAGATGGGCGGAGAGGAGTAAAGACAGGCGGACAATTGCAAAGGAAGGCGGACAAAGGCAAAGACGGACGCACAAGTGCAAAGATGGGCGGAGAAGGGCAAAGACGGACGGACAAGGGCAAAAAGAGGCGGACAAGAACAAAGACGGCGGTAGAAGGGCAAAGACAGACAGAGAAGGGCAAAGACGGGTGGACAAGAACAAAGACGGGCGGAGAAGGGCAAAGACGGGCGGAGAAGGGCAAAGACGGGCGGACAAGGGCAAAGACGGGCGGAGAAGGGCAAAGACGGGCGGAGAAGGGCAAAGACGGGCGGAGAAGGGCAAAGACGGGCGGAGAAGGGCAAAGACGGGCGGAGAAGGGCAAAGACGGGCGGACAAGGGCAAAGAAAGCAGACAATTGACAAGACGGTTGGACAAAGACAAAGATGGTTGCACAAGTGATAAGACGGGCGGACAACAGCTGAGAAGGGCTGACAAGTGCAAAGATAGGCGGAGAAGGGCAAAGACGGTCGGACAAGGGCAAAAACATGCGGACAAGAACAAAGATGGGGGGAGAAGGGCAAAGACGAGCGGAGAAGGGCAAAGACGGGTGGAGAAGGACAAACAAGTGCGGAGAATGCAAAGACGGGCAGAGAAGTGCAAAGACGTGCCAAGAAGAGCAAAGACAGGCGGAAAAGGGCAAAGAAGTGCAGAGAATGGCAAAGAAGTGCGGATAGTGGCAAGGAAGTGAGGAGAGTTGCAAAGACGTCTGGAGAGTGGCAAAGGCAGGCGGAGAAGGGGAAAGAAGGGCGGAGAAGGGCAAAGACGGGTGGAGAAGGGAAAAGACGGGCGGACAAAGGCAAAGAAGGTTGCACAAGGGCAAAGACAGGCGGAGAAGAGCAAAGACGGTCGCAGAATTGCGGACATTACCGAAGAAGGGCAAAGACGGACGGAGAAGGGCAAAGACAGGTGGAGAAGGGCAAAGACGAGCGGACAGGGGCAAAGACGGGCGGACAAGGGCAAAGACGGGCAAAGTAAGGCGGAGAAAGGTAAAGACGGGCAGAGAAGGGCTAAGACGGGTGGAGATGTGTAAAGATGGGCGGAGAAGTGAAAAGACGAGCAGAGAAGGGCAAAGATGGTCGGACAAGTGCAAAGAATGTTGGAGAAGGACAAAGACGGGCAGAAAACGGCACAGACGGGCGGAGAAGGGCACAGTTGGGCAGAGAAGAGCAAACAAGTGCGGAGAATGCAAAGACGGGCAGAGAAGTGCAAAGACGAGCAAAGACGGTCGGAGAAGCACAAAGTCAGTCGGAGAAAAGCAAAGACATGCGGAGAAGGGCAAAGACGGGCGGAGAAGGGCAAAGACGGGCGGAGAAGGGCAAAGACGGGCGGAGAAGGGCAAAGACGAGCGGAGAAGGGCAAACAAGTGCGGAGAATGCAAGGACGGGCAGAGAAGTGCAAAGACGGGAGGAGAAGTGCAAAGATGGGAGAAGTGCTGAGAATACCAGAGAAGGGCAAAGACGGGTGAAGAAGGACGGAGAATACCGAAGAATGGCACAGACAGATGGAGAAGAGCAACCATGGGCGGAGAAGGCAAATACGGGCAGACAAGGGCAAAGATGGGCAAAGGAAGGCAAAGACGGGCGCTAGGAGGGCAAAGATGGCTGGACGAGGGCAAAGAGGGGTGGAGAAGGGCAAAGACTTGCGGAGAAGGGCAAAGAAGGGTAGAGAAGGGCAAAGACAGTCGGAGAATTGTGGAGAGTACCGGTGAATGGCAAAGACGGGCGGAGAAGAGTAAAGACGGCGATAGAAGGGCAAAGACGGGCGGACAAGAACAAAGACGGCGGGAGAAGAGCAAAGACGTGCGGAGAAGGGCAAAGATGGGTGGACAAGAACAAAGACGGGGGGAGAAGGGCAAAGACGGACAGAGAAGGGCAAAGACGGGCAGACAAGTGCAAAGAGGTTTAGACAAGGGCAAAGACAGTCTGAGAAATCCGGAGAATACTGGAGAAGTGCAAAGACAGGCGGAGAAGGGCAAAGACAGATGGAGTAGAGCAAAGACGGGCGGAGAAGTGTGGAGAGTACTGGAGAAGGGCAAAGACTGGCAGATAGGTGCAAAGACAGGTTGAGAAGGAAAAAGACGGGCAGAGAAGTGCGGAGAATACCGGAGAAGGGCAAAGACGGGCGGAGAAGGGCAAAGACAGGCGGAGAAGCGCAAAGACGGGCGGAGAAGCGCAAAGATGGGCGGAGAAATGCCAAGATGGGCGGAGAGGAGCAAAGACGGGCAAAAAAGCGCGAAGACGGGCAGAGAAGTGCAAAGACGGGCGGAGAATCGCGAAAATGGACGGAGAATGGCAAAGACGGGCGGAGAATTACGGAGAGTACTGGAGAAGGGCAAAGACGGGCAGACAAAGGGAAAGACGGGCGGACAATTACAAAGGCGGGCGGACAACGGCAAAGAAGTGCGGACAAGAGCAAAGATGGGCGGAGAAGTGCTAAAAGGGTCAGACAAGGGCAAGAATAGGCGGACAAGAACAAAGACGTGGGAGAAGGGCAAAGTCGGGTGGAGATGAGCAAAGACGGGCGGACAAGGGCAATAACGGGCGGACAAGTGCAAAGAGGGGCGGACAAGGGCAAAGACAGGCTGACAAGGGCATAGACGGGAGGAGAATTGTGAAGAGCATTGGAGAAGGGCAAAGACGGGCAAGAATGGCAAAGTCGGGCAAGGAAAGGCAGACGACACAGACGACACCGATGTTATAAATGACAATGAGGACAAAATAGAAACAGAATAAACAGAGGACGTTGACGACACATACAACAAGACATTATAAATGAAAATGATGTGACAATATACACAGGCGACACAAACAACACAGACAAAAAAGACAACAAAGACGACACAGGCATTATTTATGACAATGATGTCACAATAGACACTGCTGACGCAGACGACACAGACGACAAAGACATTATAAATGTCAATGATGTCACAATTGACACAGGCAACAAAGATATTATAAATTACAATGATGTCACAAAAGAAACTGAAGACACAGACATTATAAATGACAATGATGTCACAATAGACACAGACGACACATACATTATAAACGACAATGATGTCACAATAGACACAGACGAAAGAGATGACAGAGACGACACAGACATTACAAATGGCAATGATGTAACAATAGACACGGACAAAAAAAAATTCATAAATGACAATTATGTCACAATAGACACAGACGATACAGTCTTTATAAATCACAATGGTGTCAGAATAGACACAGACATTATATATGACAATGAAGTCACAATAGATACAGACGACACAGACGGCACATACATTATAAATGACAATGATGTCAAGATAAAAACAGACGACAGAAAACACAGACATTATAAATGAAAATTACGTCACTATAGACACAGACGACACAGACATTATAAATTACATGATGTCATAATAGACATAGACAACACAGACTACACAGATATTATAAATGACAATGATGGCACAAAAGACACAGATGACACAGACATTATAAAGGACAACGGTGCCAAAATAGGCACCGACGTCACTGACTACACAGACACTAAAATTGACAATTAAGTCACAATAGCCACAGATGACACAGAAGACACAGATATTAAAAATGACAATTTTTTAGCAATGAAAGAGAAGACATAGACATTATACATGACAATGATATCACAATAGACATAGATGACACAGACATTATAAATGCAAATGATTTCATAGTAGACACAGACGACACAGAAATTATAATTGACACTGCTGTCACCATAGACACAGATGACACAGACGACACAGAGAATATAAATTGAAATGCTGTCACAATAGACACCGACGACACAGACACAGAAGTCACAGACATTATAAATGACATTGATGTCACAATGGACACAGACGACATAGACAACACAGACATTATAAATGACAATGATGTCACAATAGACACAGACGACACAGAAGACAGAGACGACATAAACATTATAAATGACAATGATGTCACAATAAACACAGAATACAAAGAAGACAGAGAGGACACAGACATCTTAAATGACAATGATGTCACAATAGACACAGACGTCACCGTCATTATAAGTGATAATGATGTCACAATAGACACAGATGACACAGACGAAAGACGACACATATGACACTGACATTATAAGTGAAAATTATGTCATAATATACTCAGTTTACACAGACGACACAGACATTATAAATGACAAGTATGACACACTAGACAAAGATGACAAAGACAACACATACATTATAAATGAAAATGATGTCAAAAGAGAGACAGACCACAAAGACATTATAAATTACAATGATGTCAAAATAGACACAAACGACACAGACATTATAAATGACAATGATTTCACAATAGACACAGATGACACAGATGTGATAAATGACAATGATTTCACAATAGACACAGACGACACAGATGACACAGACATTATAAATGACACTGATGTCACTATAGACACAGATGACGCAAACATTATAAATGACAATGATACACCAAAAGACACAGACGACACATACGACAACGACGATAGAGAGGACACAGAAGACAGAGACAATGTAAATGACAATGATGTCTCAAAAGACAAGGACGACACAGGCGACAAAGACATTATAAATGACAATGATTTAACAAAAGACACATACAACACAGTCATTATAAATGACAATGATGTCACAATATAGATGACACAAACGACACAGGTATTATAAATGACAATAATGCCACAATAGACACAGACAACACAGAAGACATAGCCATCATAAAATAAAAAAATGTCACGCTAGACACACACGAAACAGACATTAAAAATGACAATGATGACACAATATACAGAGATGACACAGATGACAAAGACATTAAAAATACAAAGTTGTCACATTACACTGAAGACACAGATGAAACAGATATTATATATGACAATGATGTCACAATATACACAGAAAACACAGACGACAGACATTATAAATGATATCGATGTCACAATAGATGCAGACAAGAGACAAGACAGAAGACACTGACATTATTATGACAATGATGTCACAATAGACGCAGACAACACAGATGACAAAGACGACACAGACAATATAATTGACAATGATGTCACCATAGACACAGAAGAAAAAGACGACACAGACGACACAGACTCCACAGACATTAAAAATGACATTGACGTCACAACTGACACAGATGAAACAGATATTATAGCTGACAATTATGTCACAATAAACAAAGGTGAAACAGACGACACAGAATACACAAATTATTAATGAGAAGGATTGAACAATAGACACAGAAACACAGACGACACAGACATTATAAATGACAAAGATGTCACAATAGACACAGATGAAACGACGACACAAGCATTATAAACGACAATGGTGTAACAATAGACACAGACAACACAGACGACATAGAGGACACAGACATACAATACAATGATGTTGCAATAATCACAGATGACACAGACAACACAGACATTACTAATAAAATTAATTCCAATAGACATAGACGATAGAGACGACACGGATAACACAGACATTATAAATTAAAAAGATGTCATTATAGATAGAGATGACACAGACGACACAGACATTATAAATTACAATGATGTCAAAATAGACTCAGACGACACAGATATCACAGACAACAGAGACAGTATAAATTACAAAGATGTCACAGTAGACACAAGCAACACAGACAACAACAACGATAGAGATGACACAGATGAAACAGACATAAAAAATCACAATGAAGTCACAACAGACACAGACGACACAGACATTATAAATGACAATGATGACACAATTGACAGAGACGTCACAGAGGATACAGACCACACAGAAGACAGACGACACAGATATTATAAATGACAATGATGTTCACAATATACAGAGATGACACAGATGACACAGGCATTATAAATTACAAAGATGTCACAATACACACAGACGACACAAACAACACAGACATAAGTGACAATGATGTCACAATAGACACAGACGACAAAGATGACACAGACATTATAAATGACAACGATTACACAGACGACACAGACATTATAAATCAAAATGATGTCACAATATACACAGATGACACAGACGACACAGACATTAAAATGACAATGATGTCACAATTGACACAGACGTTACAGAGGATACAGAGCACACAGAAACCAGACGACACAGATATTATAAATGACAATGATGTTCACAATATACAAAGATGACACAGGCGACACAGACATTATAAATGACAATGATGTCACAATAGACACAGATGACACAGACGACACAGGCATTATAAATTACAAAGATGTCACAATACACACAGACGACACAAACGACACAGACATTATAAATGACAATGATTACACAGAAGACATAGACATTATAAATGACAATGATGTCACAACATACACAGATGACAGACTACACAGACATTGAAATGACAATGATGTCACAAAAGCCACAGACGACAGAGACTTTATAAATTAAAATTATGTCACAATAAACACAGACGACATAGACGACAAAGACATTATAAAAGACAATGATGTCACAAAACACAGAGAAAACAGACTTTATGACTGAAAATTATTACACAGACCACACAGACAATATAAATGACAATGATGTCACATTAGACACAGATGACACAGATGACACAGTCATTACAAATGACAATGATGTCAAAATAGACACAGACGACAACAACTACACAGATTTATAAATGAAAATTATGTCAAAATAGACACAGACGACATAGAAGACACAGATGTTATAAATGACAATGATGTCACAATAGACACTGACGACACAGATATTAAAAATGAAAATGATGTCACAATACAAACAGACGATACAGACGACAGATATTATATATTACAGTGATGTCACAACAGACAGATACAAAAAAGACGACACAGACATTATAAATGAAAATGATTTCACAATAGACAGAGACGACAGAGATATTTTAAATGACAACGATGTCACAATAGACAAAAACGACACATACGACTCAGATATTATAAATGACAATGATGTCACAACAGACAATGACGACACAGAAACTATACATGACTATGATGTCACTATAGACACAGACATTATAAATGAGAATGATGTTACAATATACACAGACGACAAAGACATTAATAATGAAAATGATGTCACAATAGACACCGACGACACAGGCATTATAAGTGACAATGATGTCACAATAGACTCAGACGACACAGACATTATAAATGACAACAATGTCACAATAGACACAGGGGACACAGACGACACAGACATTATAAATGACAATGATGTCACAATACATGCAGATGACACAGATGACACTGACATTGTGAATGAAAATAATGTAACAATAGACGCAGACGCCACAGACAACACAGACATAATAAATGACAATGATGTAAAAATAGAAACTGATGACACAGACATTATAAATTAAAATGATGTCAAAATAGACACAGAAGACACAGACATTATAAATGACAATGATGTCACAATAGACACAGACGACACATATGACACAGACATTATAATTGTCAATGATGTTACTATTGACACAGATGACAAAGACTTTATAAATAGCTATGATATTACAATAGACACAGACGAAACAGACATTATAAATGAAAATGATGTTACAGTTGACACAGACGACAAAGATGACACAGACTATATAAATGACAATGATATCACCATAAACACAGATTCCAGAGATGACACAGAAGTTCAAAGATGACACAGACGACACAGAAATAAAAAATGACAATTATATCAAAATAGACCAGACGACACAGACATTATAAATGACAAAGATGTCACAACAGACACAGACGACACAGACATTATAAGTGACATTTATGTAACAACACACACAGACGATACAGATGACACAGGCATTATAAATGACAATGATCATAGAATCATAGAATAACCAGGTTGGAAGAGACCCACCGGATCATCGAGTCCAACCATTCCTATCAAACACTATACCATGCCTCTTAGCACCTCGTCCACCCGTGCCCTAAACACCTCCAGGGAAGGTGACTCAACCACCTCCCTGGGCAGCCTCTGCCAGGGACCAATGACCTTTTCTGTAAAGAACTTTTTCCTAATGCCCAGCTTAAATCTCCCCTGGCTGAGCTTGAGGCCATTCCCTCTTGTCCTGTCCCCTGTCACTTGGAAGAAGAGACCAGCACCCTCCTCTCTACAACCTCCTTTCAGGTAGTTGGAGAGAGCAATGAGGCCTCCCCTCAGCCTCCTCTTCTCCAGGCTAAACAACCCCAGCTCTTTCAGCCGCTCCTCGTAAGACCTGCTCTCCAGCCCCCTCACCAGCTTTGTTGCTTTTCTCTGGACTCGCTCCAGAGCCTCAACATCCTTCTTGTGGTGAGGGGCCCAGAACTGAACACAGGATTCCAGGAGCGGTCTCACCAGTGCCGACTACAGAGGGAGAACCTCCTCCCTGGATCTGCTGGTTACGCTGTTTCTGATACAAGCCAAGATGTCACTGGCCTCCATCTGGATTTCACACCATTTATCACCACTCTCTGGGCCCGGCCAGCCAACCAGTTTTCCACCCAGGAGAGTGTGCGCCTGTCCAGGCCAGAGGCTGACAGTTTCTCAAGCAGAATGCTGAGAAACTGTGTCAAAGGCTTTACTAAAGTCCAGGAAGACCATATCCACAGCCTTTCCCTCATCCAGCAGCCGAGTCACTTTGTCATAGAAGGCAATCAGGTTAGTTTTGCAAGACTTACCTTTTGTGAACCCATGTTGACTGGGCCTGATCACCCAGTTCTCTTGCATGTGCTTCATGATAGCACTCAAGATCACCTGCTCCATGACTTTCCCTGGCATTGAGGTCAGACTGACAGGCCTGGAGTTTCCTGGGTCCTTCCTGCGACCCTTCTTGTAGATGGGCACAACATCAGCCAGCCTCCAGTCCAGTGGGACTTCCCCAGTCAGCCAGGACTGTTGGAAGATGTTGGAAAGAGGTTTGGCCAGCACATCTGCCAGCTCCTTCAATACCCTTGGGTGAATCCCGTCCGGCCCCATAGACTTGTGGGTGTCTAGTCGGGCTAGCAAGGCTCTGACCACCTCCTCTTGGATCACGGGAGCCTCATTGTGCTCCTCCAGCTCCTGGGTTTGTACACAGACGGAATGACCCTCCTTACAAATAAAGACTGAGGCAAAGAAGGCATTAAGTACCTCAGCATTTTCCTCATCCCCAGTCACTGTTGTTCCTTCTGTGTCCAATAGGGAGTGTATGGTCTCCCTAATCCTCCTTTTATTATGTATATGTTTGTAGAAAGATATTTTGTTATCTTTCTACACAGATTTTATAAATTAAAATGATATCAAAATAGACACAGACGACAAAGACATTATAAATGAAAAAGATGTCTCAATAGACACAGAAGACACAGACATTATAAATGACAATAACGTCACAATAGACATAGACTCAGACGACACAGACACTATAAACTACAATGATGTCACAATAGACAAAGACTAGACAGACGACACAGACAACAGATATTATAAACAACAATGATGTCACAATAGACACAGACGACACAGACGACCCAAAGGACACAGATTTTATAAATGAAAATGATGTCAAAATATTCATAGACGACACATACGATGCAGACATTATAAATAAAAATGACGTCACAATAGACAAAAACGATAGAGATGACACAGACAAAAGAGATATTATAAATGACAAAGATTCCACAATAGACACAGACGATAGAGACGACACAGACGACAGTAATTCTAAATAAAAATGAGGCCACAGAAGACACAGAAACATTATAAATGACAATGATATCCCAACAGAAACAGATGACAGACATTATAAATGACAATGATGTTACAATAGATACAGACGACAGAGACGACATAGACTTTATAAATGGAAACGATTTCACAATAGACAAAGACGACACAGATGACACAAATGACACAAAAGACACAGATATTATAAATGACAATGATGTCACAATAGACACAGATGACAGACTTTATAAATGCCAATGATGTCACAAAAGAAACAGATGACAAAGACATAATAAATGACAATTATGTTAAAAAAACATACAGAAGATACAGAAGACTCAGACATTATACATGAAAATTATGACAAAATCTAGAAGACACAGATATTATAAATTACAGTGATGTCAAAATAGACACAGACAACACAGACGACAGACATTCTAAATGAAAAAGATGTCACAATAGACACAGCTGACATAGACGACACAGACTTTATAAATGACAGTGATGTCACAATAGTCAAAGACGACACATATGAAACAGACATAGTAAAAGAAAATTATAAAAAAACCCATAAAAATGATACAGACGACTCAGACATTATACATGAAAATGATGTCACAATAGACACAGACAACACAGACATTATAAATGACAATGAGGTCACAATAGAAAAAGACGACACAGATGACCCAGACGACAAAGACATTATTAATTAAAACGATGTCAAAATAGACAAAGACGAAATAGATATTATAATTGACAATGATGTCACAATGGACAGACGACACAGACGTTATAAATGACAACGATGTCACAATAGACCAGATGACACAGACATTATAAATGAGTATAATGTCACAATATACACAGACGACACAGACCACAAAGATATTATAAATGACAATGATGTCACAATAGACACAGACGACACAGACATTATAAATGACAATGATGCCAAAATAGACAAAGATTACACAGACGACAAAGACAACACAGATATTATAATTGAAAATGATGTCACAAAAAAGAGGACACAGACATTATAAATAACAATGATTTCAAAATAGACAAAGACCACACAGACATTATAAATAAAAATGATGTCACAATAGACACAGACGACACAGAAATTAAAAAAGAGAATTAGGTCAAAATTGACACAGAAGACACAGACGAAAATGTCATTATAAATGACAACGATATCACAATAGACACAAGCGTCTCAGATGACAACAACGACACAGATATTAATGACAATGATGTCACAATACAGAGACGACTCAGACAGTATAAATGACAATGATGTCAAAATAGACACAGACAACAGAGACGACACATACGACACAGACATTATAAATGACAATGATGCCACAATAGACAAAGACGAAACAGATATTATAAATGACATTGACGTCAAAATAGAAACAGACGACAGAGACAACACAAACATTATAAATGACTATGATGTTAAAAAAGACACAAACGGTACAGACGATAAAGACATTATAAATGAAAATGATGTCTCAATAGACACAGACAAGACAGACAACACAGACGTCACATCATTATAAATAAAATTGTTTTCACAATAGACACAGACGACACAGACATTAAAAATGACAATGATGCCAAAATAGACAAAGATTACACAGACGACAAAGAAGACACAGACATTATAAATGACAATGATGTCACAACAAAGAAGACACAGACATTATAAATGACAATGATGTCACAATAGAAAAAGATGACAAAAACGACACAGACGACATAGACATTAGAAATGAAAATGATGTCACAATAGACACAGACGACACAGACATTATAAATGACAGTGATGACAAAATACATACAGATGACAGACAAAACTGTCCTTATAAATGACAATGATATCACAATAGATACAAACAACTCAGACGACACAGACATTATAAATGACAGTGATATCAAAATAGACATAGACGACACAGATGACACTGATCTTATAAATTGCAATGATGTCAAAATAGGCACCGACGACACAGACATTATAAATGGCAATGATATGACAAGACACACAGATGACACACATGACACAGACATTAAAAATGACAATATCACAATAGACACAGACGTTACAGACGACAGAGATGACACAAACAACACAAACACTATAAAAGACAATGATGTCGCAATAGACACTGACAGTACAGATGACAAAGTCATTATAAATTAAAATGATGTCACAAAAGACATGGACGACACAGACATTATAAATGACAATGACGTCACAAGAGACACAGATGTTATACATGACAATCATGCCAAAATACACACAGACGACACAGACATTATAAATGACAATGATGTCACAGTAGACACAGACGACACGTACCACACAGACATTATAAATGAAATAGATTTCACAACAGACACAGACGACACAGACAGTATAAAAGAAAATGATGTCAAAAAAGACACAGACATTATAAATGACAATGATGTCACAACAGACACAGACGTAAGACGACAGAGACTAAAGAGATGACACAAATATTGTAAATTAATATTATGTCACAATAGAAACGGAGAACACAGATGACACAGACACTAGAAATGACAGAGATATCACAATAGACACAGACGACACAGACGAGGGAGGCATTATAATTGATTATGATGTCACTATAGACACAGACATTATAAATAACAATGATGTCACAATAGACACAGACGACAAAGACATTTTAAATGACAACGATGTCACCATAGACAAAGATGACACAGACGACACAGACATTACAAACGACAATGATGTCACAATAGGCACAGACAGCACAGATGACACAGTTTTAAAAGACAAGAGAGACATTATAAATGACAATGATTTCAAAATAGAAACAGACACCACAGACCACACAAAGGACACAGACAACACAGATAATACAGACGTATAAAGGACACAGACAATATAAATGACAATTATGGCAAAATAAACACAGACGACACAGACATTATATATGACACTGATGTCACAATAAACAGAGACGACACAGATGACACAGGCATTATAAATGACAATGATGTCACAATTGACAGAGACAACAGATGACACAGATGACACAGACGACACAGACATTATAAGTGATAATGATGTCACTATAGACACAGACGACAGACGACACAGACTTTATAAATGATAATTATGTAACAAAACGCTCAGATGATACAGATGACACAGACAATATAAATGACAATGATGTCACAATAGACACAGATGACAAACATTATAAATGACAATGCTGTAACAATAGACACAGACGAGAGACGACACAGGAATTATAAATAAAAATTATGTTAAAATACAGACTGACGATACAGACGACACAGATGACAGTAATTTTTAATGAAAATGACGTCACAATAGACACAGAATACACAGATATTTTAAATTAAAATGATGTCAAAATAGACACAGAGGACAAAGACATTACAAATGACAAAGATATCACAATAGACACAGAAAACAGAGACGACTGTGACGACACAGACGTTATAAATGACAATGATATCACAATATTCACATACGACAGACATAAATGACAATGATGTCACAATATTCACAGACGACACAGACATTATAAATGACAATGATATCACAAAACACACATACAACACAGAAAACACAGACATAAATAACAATGATATCACAATAGACACAGACGACACAAACTACACAGGCAACACAGACATTATAAAAGAAAAAGATGTCACAATAGACACAGAGGATACAGTCAATAGAGATGATACAGACCACACAGACAACAGTCATTCTAAATGAAAATGATGTCAAAATAGACACAGAAGAAACAGAAGACACAGACATAATAAATGACAAGCATGACACAACAGACAGAGACGACACAGATATTGTAAGAAAAACTATGTCACAATAGACACAGACATTATATATGACAATGACGTCTGAATAGAAAAAGACAACAGAGACGACGCATACGACAGGCATTACAAACGAAAATAATGTCAAAATAGACAGAGACAACACAGACGAATCAGACATTATAAATGACAATGATATCAGAATAGACATCGACGACACAGACATTGTAAATGACAATTATGTCAAAATAGACACAGATGACACAGACATAAATTAAAATGATATCACAATAGACACAGATGACAGAGACGACACAGACATTATAGATGACAATAATGTCACAATAGACACAGACTATACAGATGATGGATGACAAAGACAGCACAGACAACAAAGTCATTATAAATGAAAATGATTTCACAATAGACAAAGACGACACAGACGACACAGACTACACAGACAACACAGACTTTATAAGTGACAATGATTTCACAATATGCAAAGGCGACACAAACGACACAGACATTATTAATGAAAATGATGTCAATATAGACGTAGACGACAGAAATGACACAGACGAGAAAGCCGTTATAAATGAAAATGATGTCACAGTAGACACAGACGAAACACAGGACACAGACATTATAAATGACAGTGATGTAACAATAGACACAGACAACACAGAAATTTTACATGACAATGATGTCACAATAAACACAGACGATAGAGACCAAACAGATGAAAAAGCCATTATAAATGAAAAAGATGTCACAATTGACACAGATGACACAGACCTCACTGACATCACGAATAACAATGATGTCTCAATAGACACACATGACACAGACCACACAGACGAGACAGACATAAAATGACAATGATGTCACAACAGACACAGATGACACAGACTACACAGACATTATAAATGACAATGATGTCACAACAGACACAGACTATACAGATGATGGATGACAAAGACAGCACAGACAACAAAGTCATTATAAATGAAAATGATTTCACAATAGACAAAGACGACACAGACGACACAGACTACACAGACAAAACAGACTTTATAAGTGACAATGATTTCACAATATGCAAAGGCGACACAAACGACACAGACATTATTAATGAAAATGATGTCACTACAGACACAAATGACACAGACATTATAAATGAAAATGATGTCAATATAGACGTAGACGACAGAAATGACACAGACGAGAAAGCCGTTATAAATGAAAATGATGTCACAGTAGACACAGACGAAACACAGGACACAGACATTATAAATGACAGTGATGTCACAATAGACACAGACAACACAGAAATTTTACATGACAATGATGTCACAATAAACACAGAGGACACAGACGATAGAGATCACACAGATGAAAAAGCCATTATAAATGAAAAAGACGTTACAATTGACACAGATGACACAGACCTCACTGACATCATGAATAACAATGATGTCTCAATAGACACACATGACACAGACCACACAGACGAGACAGACATATAAATGACAATGATGTCACAACAGTCATAGACTACACAGACATTATAAATGACAATGATGTCACAACAGACACAGATGATACAGACTACACAGACATTATAAATGACAATGATGTCAAAATAGACACAGACGATACAGACTACGAAGACATTAAAAATGACGATGTCACAATAGACACAGACAACACAGACGACACAAATGACAAATGACACAGACATTATAAATGACAATTATGTCACAACAAAAACAGACGACACAGACATTATAAGTGACAATGATGTCACACTAGACACAGACTACTCTGATATTTTAAATGACAATGATTTCATAATAACCACAGACGACAGAAACGACAGAGGCGACAGAGACTACACAGACCACAGAGACGAAACAGACAACAGACATTATATATGACAATGATATCACAATATACACAGGCACAAAGACGAGACAGACATTAGAAATGACAGTGGTTTCACAATAGATACAGGCCACACAGACATTATAAATGATAATGATGTCACAATAGACACAGACAACAGAGATGTCATTGACATTATATATAAAAATGATGTCAGAATAGACACAGATGACACTGACGACTCAGACGACACAGAATACAGACATTATATATGACAATTAAGTCACAAGAGATACATACGAAACAGATGACAGAGATGACACAGATGACAAAGACATTATAAATTACAAAGTTGTCACAATATCACAGACAACTCAAACATGATAAATGACAATGATGTCAGAATAGACCAGAGAACACAGACGACACAGACATTATAAATGACAATGACGTCACAATAGACACAGACGGCACAGACATTATAAATGACAATGATGTCAAAATAGACTCAGAATACACAGACATTATAAATGACAATAGTTTCACAGTAGACACAGAATACACGGACATTATAAATGACAATGATGTCATAACAGACAAAGACAACACAGACGACACAGACATTATAAATGACAATGATGTCACAATAGACACAGATCACACAGACATTAAAAATTAGCATGATGTCACAATAGGCACAGACAACAGAGACCACACAGATATTATATATGACGATGTCACAGTGACACAGACAACACAGACACTATAAATGAAAATGATGTCACAGTAGGCGCAGACAACTCAGAAAACAGAATTTAGAAATGACAATGAAGTCATAATAGACAAATATGATACAAACGACAGAGATGACACAGACGTTATATATTAAAATTATGTCACAATAGAATCAGACGACACAGACAATACAGACATAATTAATGACAATGATGTCAGAATAGAAAAAACCGACACAGACATTTTAAATGACAGTGATGACACAATAGACACAGGCGACACAGGTGACAACGACATTAAAAATGACAATGATGTCACAACAGACAAAAACGACAGGGGCGACAAGGACGACAGAGACATTATAAATGAAAATGATGTCAAAGTACACACAGACGACTCAGATCACACACACCACACAGACATTATAAATTACAATGATGTCACAATAAACACAGAATACACAGACATAATAAATGACAATTATATCACAATAGACACAGAAGACAGACGACATCGATGAATCAGAACACACAGACGACACAGATATTATAAATTACAATGATGTCAAAATAGACAGAATTGACAAAAACATTATAAATGACAATGGTGTCTCAATAGACAAAGACGACACAGAAGACACACATAAAAAATCACAACGATGTCACAATATACACAGACGACAGAGTCGGCAAAGACATTATAAATGACAATTATGTAACAATAGACACAGAAGATACAGACGACACAGATGACACAGACATTTTTAATGACAATGATGTCAAAATATACACAGACAACACAGACGACACAGACATTATGAATGAAAATGATGTCACAATAGACACAGAAGACACAGACATGAATGAAAAATGATGTCACCATAGACACAGAAGACACAGAGGACACAGATATAATAAATTACAATGATGTCAGAACAGACAGAGATGACACCAACGACAAAGACTGTAGAAATGAAAATGCTGTCAAAATAGACACAGATGACACATACATTATAAATCACAATAATGTCACCATAGACAAAGATGGCACCGATGACAGAGACAGTACAAATTACAATGATGTCACAATAGACACAGACGAAAAAGACGTAAATGACAATGACATCAAAATAAACAGAGACGACACAGACATTATAAATTATAAAGATGTCACAATAGTCATGGATTACACAGAAGACATAGACATTATAAATGACTATGATGTCGTAATAGACACAGGCGACACAAATGACACATACGACACAGACATTGTAAATGACAACGATGTCACAATAGACACAGACGACAGAAAATATAAATGACAATGTCATAACAATAGACACAGCTGACACAGACGACACAGGCAACACATGCGACACAATTGCCACAGTTATTATAAATAAAAATGATGTCAAAATAGACAAAGACGACACAGACGAACCAGACATAATAAATGACAATGATGTCACAATAGACAGAGAAGTCACAGAAGACACAGACATTATAAATGACAAGGATGTCACAATAGACACCGACGACACTGCATTATAAATGACAATGATATCACAATAGACACAAACGACTCAGAAGACACAGATATTATAATTGACAAAGATGTCAAAATAGAAACAGATGATCCAGACAATATATTATACAATGATGTCACATAAGACACAGAAGACACAGACATAATAATTGACAGTGATGTCACAATAGACAGATGACAGGGATGACATAGATGACACAGATGACACAGACGACACAGACATTATTAATGAAAAAGATGTCACATTAACACAAACAACACAGACAAAATTGACGACACCGATGCCACAGACATTATAAATGACAATGATATCACAATAGACAAAAACGACACAGACATAAATGACAGCGATGTCACAATAGACACAGACGACATAGACGACACAGACATTATAAATGACATTGATGTCCCAATAGACACAGACGACACCAACAACACAGACATTATTAGTGACAATGATGGCAAAATAGACAAAGACGAGAAAGATGACACAGAAAATATATTTGACAATGATGTCACAATAGACACAGACATTATAAATGAGAGTCATGTCACAATACACACAGACGACACAGACGACGTACAAGACACAGACGACAAAGTCATTATAAATGAAAACGATGACACAATACACACAGACGACACAGACATTATAAATGACAATGATGTCAAAATAGACATAGAAGACAGAGACATAATAAATGATTATAGACACAGACACACAGACAATATAAATGTAAATGAGGTCACAATAGACACAGACACACAGACAATATAAATGAAAATGTGGTCACAATAGACACCCACGACAGAGACGACACAGACATCATAACTGACGATGATGTCATAATAGACAGAGACGACACAGAGGACACAGACATTATAAATGACATAGATTTCAAAATAGACACAGACGCGACAGACGACAAAGACAACACAGATGAATTCAATAACACAGACATTGAAAATGTTGTCACAATAAACACAGACAAAAAAGACAACACAGACGACACAGACGACGAAGACTTTATAAATGAAAATGATGTCACAATAGACAGAGAAGACACAGACGACATAGACGACAGAGACATGAATGACAATGATGTCACCATAGACACAGACAACACAGAGGACACGAATAATATAAATTACAATGATGTCACAATAGACACAGATGACAAAGAAATTAGAAATGGTAACGATTTCACAGTAGACACAGACGACACACACGACACAGACATTATAAATGACAATGATGTCACAGAAGACACAGACGACAGACTACACAGACATTATAAATGAGAATGATGTCACAATAGACACAGACGACACAGACATTATATATGACAAGGATGTCACAATAGACACAGACAGCACAGAAGACACAGATTACAAAGACGAGATACATTATAAATGACAAGGATTTCACAATAGACACAGACATTATAAATGACAATGATGTCACAGAAGACAGAGACGACACAGAGGGCAGAGTTATTATAAAAGACAATGATGTCACAATAGACAACTATGACAGAGATGATACAGATGACAAAGAAATTATAAATGACGATTTCACAATAGACAGACCGTATCGAAGACACAGACATTATAAATGACACTGATGTCACGACAGACACAGACGACACAGAAGACACACATAAAAAATCACAACGATGTCACAATATACACAGACGACAGAGTCGGCAAAGACATTATAAATGACAATTATGTAACAATAGACACAGAAGATACAGACGACACAGACATTTTTAATGACAATGATGTCACAATATACACAGACAACACAGATGACACAAAGGACACAGACAAAACAGATAACTCAGATGACACAGATATTATAAATGAAAACTATGTCACAATAGACACAGAAGACACAGACATTTTAAATGACAATGCTGTCACCATAGACAATCATGACACAGACGCCACAGACATTACTAATGACAATGATGTCACAATAGCCACAGAATACACAGACGACAAAGATATTATAAATGACTATGATGTCGCAATAGAGAAAGACCACACAGATGATACAGTCATTATAAATAACAATGATGTCACAATAGACAAAGACGACACAGAAGACAATCACATTATAAATGAAAATTATGTAACAGACGACACAGCCGACACAGATGACACAGACATTATTAACGACAATGATGTCAAAATAGAGACAGACGACACAGATGACACAGACATTATAAATGACAATGATGTCACTATAGACACAGACGCCACAGACATTATAAATGACAATGATGTCACTATAGACATAGACGACACAGACATTATAAATGACAATGATGTCACTATAGACAGACTAGACAGACAACACATACGACACAGACACTATAAATGACAATGATGTCACAATACACGCAGACAACACAGAAAACACAGACATTATAAATGACAATGATAAGAAAATAGACACAGACTACAAAGGCAACACAGACATTATAAAAGAAAATGATGTCACAATAAAACAGAGGATACAGACAATAGAGACAATACAGACCACACAGACGACAGTCATTCTAAATTAAAATTATGTCAAAATAGACACAGAAGACACAGACGACACAGACATAATAAATGACAATGATGTCACAATAGACAGAGATTAGACAGGCGACACAGATATTATAAAAAAAATATGTCACAACAGACACAGACATAAACGACAATGCCGTCTGAATAGACACAGACAACACAGACGACACAGACATTATAAATGACAAAGATGTCAAAATAGACACAGACGACTCAGACATTATAAAAGAACATGATATCACAATAGACACAGATGACACAGACATTATAAATTACAATGATATCACAATAGACACAGATCACACAGACATTAAAAATTAGCATGATGTCACAATAGGCACAGACAACAGAGACCACACAGATATTATATATGACGATGTCACAGTGACACAGACAACACAGAGAGTATAAATGAACATGATATAACAATAGGCACAGACAACTTAGAAAACAGAATTTAGAAATGACAATGAAGTCACAGTAGACAAATATGATACAAACGACAGAAATGACACAGACATTATATATTAAAATTATTTAACAATTGAATCAGACGACACAGACCATACAGACATTATTAATGACAACGATGTGACAGTAGACAAAAACGACACAGACAGCACAGACAACACAGAAATTTTAAATGACAATGATGTCACAATATACACA
Source organism: Phaenicophaeus curvirostris (assembly GCF_032191515.1). Lineage (NCBI taxonomy): Eukaryota > Metazoa > Chordata > Aves > Cuculiformes > Cuculidae > Phaenicophaeus > Phaenicophaeus curvirostris. Next base: position 1,704,663 of record NC_091410.1, read on the forward strand.
GAAAACACAGACGACACAGACATTATAAATGAAAACGATGTCACAATAGACACAGAGGACACAGAGGACACAGACATAATAAATGACAACTATATCACAATAGACACAGAAAATACAGACAACACAGTCGACAGACATTTTTAATGACAATGATGTCACAATAGACACAGACGCCACAGACCACACAAAGGACACAAACAACACAGATAACTCAGATGACGCAGATGTTATAAATGAAAATGATGTCACAATAGACACAGAAGACAAACGATACAGATGACAGGGACATGAATGACAATGATGGCACCATAGACACAGATGACACAGAGGACACAGATATTGAAAATTACAATGATGTTGCAATAGACACAGACGCCACAGACATTACTAATGACAATGATGTCACCATAGACTATCATGACACCGACGCCACAGACATTACTAATGACAATGATGTCACAATAGACACAGAATACACAGACGACAAAGATATTATAAATCGCAATGATGTCGCAATAGAGAAAGATCGCACAGATGATACAGTCATTATAAATAACAATGATGTCACAATAGACACAGATGACACAGAAGAGAAACACATTAAATGAAAATGATGTCACAATAGACACAGACGCAACAGCCGACACAGACAACACAGATGACACAGACATTATTAACAACAATGACGTCAAAAGAGAGACAGACGACACAGATGACACAGACACTACAAATATAAATTATGTCACAATAGACACAGACGACACAGATATTATATATGACAAGGAAGACACAATAGACAAAGACAGCACAGACGACACAGTTGTAAAAGACAAGAGAGACATTATAAATGACAATGATTTCACAATAGACTCCGACGATACAAAAGACACAGATATTATAAATTACAATTATGTCATAATAGACAGCGACGACACAGTCGACAGTGTTGTTATAAATGACAATGAAGTCCCAATACACACAGACGACACAGACGAGACAGATGACAAAAACATGATAAATGACGATGTCACAATAGACAGACGACACCGAAGACACTGACATTATAAATGACAATGATATCACGATAGACACAGACGACACAGACACTTTTAAATATCGATGTCACAATGGACACAGATGACACAGATATTATAAATGAAAATGATATCTCAGTAGACACAGACGATACAGAAGACACAGACATTATAAATGACAACGTTGTCAAAATAGACACAAACAATACAGACATTATAAATGACAATGATGTCACAATATACAAAGACCACACAAACGACACAGACATTATTAATGAAAATGATGTCACTATAGACACAGACGATAGAAACGACACAGAAGACAAAACCATTATAAATGAAAATCGTTTCAGAGTAGACAGAGACGACACACACGACACAGACATTATAAATGACAATGATGTCACAGTAGACACAGACGACACAGACATTATACATGACACTGATGTAACAATAAACAGAGACGACACAGATTACACAGACATTATATAAGACAGTGATGTCATATCAGACATAGACGACACAGACAACACAGACACTATAGACTACAATGATGTCACAATAGACACAGACTAGACAGACGACACAGACAACAGACATTATAAATGACAATGATGTCGCAATCGACACAGACGACAGACATTATAAATAACAATGATGTCGCAATCGACACAGACGACACAGATGACAGACATTATAAATGACAATAATGTCACAATATTCACGGACGACAGAGACATTATAAATGATAATGATATCACAATACACACAGACGGCACAGACAACATAGACATTGGCCAAGAAGGCCAATGGCATCTTGGCTTGTATCAGAAATGGTGTGACCAGCAGGTCCAGGGAGGTTATCCTCCCTCTGTACTCGGCACTGGTGAGACCGCTCCTTGAATCCTGTGTTCAGTTCTGGGCCCCTCAGCACAAGAAGGATGTTGAGGCTCTGGAACGGGTCCAGAGAAGAGCAACAAAGCTGGTGAAGGGGCTGGAGAACAGGTCTTATGAGGAACGGCTGAAAGAGCTGGGGGTGTTTAGCCTGGAGAAGAGGAGGCTGAGGGGAGACCTCATTGCTCTCTGCAACTACCTGAAAGGAGGTTGTGGAGAGGAGGGTGCTGGCCTCTTCTTCCATGTGACAGCGGACAGGACGAGAGGGAATGGCCTAAAGCTCCGCCAGGGGAGGTTTAGGCTAGACGTTAGGAAAAAACTCTTTACAGAAAGGGTCATTGGGCACTGGAACAGGCTGCCCAGGGAGGTGGTTGAGTCACCTTCCCTGGAGGTGTTTAAGGCACGGGTGGATGAGGTGCTGAGGGATATGGTTTAGTGTTTGATAGGAACGGTTGGACTTGATGATCCAGTGGGTCTCTTCCAACCTGGTGATTCTGTGATTCTGTGACATTATAAATGACAATGATATCACAATAGACACAGACGACATAGACAACACAGACATTATAAATGAAAATGACGTCTGAATAGACGTAGACAACACAGACGACTCAGACATTATAAATGACAATGATGTCACAATAGACACAGGCGACACAGAAAACAGAGACGACACAGACATTGTAAATTAAAATTATGTCATAACAGACACAGAGGACACAGACATAATAAATGAAAACGCCGTCTGAATAGACACAGACAACATGGACTACACAGAGATTTTAAATGACAATGATGTCACAATAGACACAGACGACACAGACATTATAAATGACAACGATGTTTTGATACACACAGACGACACATACAACTCAGACATTATAAATGACAATGATATCAAAATAGACACAGACGACACCGACGACAGACTACACAGAAAACACTGACATTATAAATGACAACGATGTCACAATAGACACAGACGATACAGATGACACAGACATTGTAAATGAATATGATGTCACAATAGACACAGACGTCACAGACATTGTAAATGAAAATAATGTCACAACAGACAAAGACAACACAGACATTATAGATGACAATGATCTCACAATAAAGATAGAAGACACAGAAATTATAAATGAGAATGAGGTCACAATTGACACAGACGACACGGACATTATAAATGACAATGATGTCACAATAAACACAGACGACACACCAGTTACAGACATTATAAATGACAATGATGTCACAATAGACTCTGACGACAGAGACAACACAGACATTATAAATTAAAAAGTTGGCACAATAGACATAGACGACAAAGACAACACAGAAGAAACAGACATTATATAAGGCAATGATGTCACAATAGACACAGACGACAAAGACACTATAAATGACAATATATTCTCAATAGGAACAGACGACACAGACATGATAAATAACAATGATGTCAAAATAGACACAGACAACACTGACGACAGACATTATACATGATAATTATGTCACAATATACACTGTCATTTTAAAAGACAATGTGTCACAATAGACACAGATGACACAGACAACAAGACATTATAAATGAAAATATGTGACAATATACACAGACGACACAAACGACACAGACGACACAGATGGCAAAAAGACACAGGCATTATAAATGACAATGATGTCACAATAGATACAGATGACACAGACAACACAGATGACACATATTTTATATGACAATGATGTCTCAATAGACAGAGACGACACAGACAACACAGGCATTATAAATGACAACGATGTCACAATAAACACACACGACAGACATTATAAATGACAATGATGTCACAATAGATACAGATGTCACAGACAACACAGATGACAGATATTTTATATGACAATGATGTCTGAATAGACAGAGACGACACAGACAACACAGACTTCAAAACATTATAAATGACAGTGATGTCACAGTAGAGAGACGATAGAGAATACACAGAAGACTGATGCATTATTTATGACAATGATGTCACAATAGACACTGATGACGCAGACGACATAGACGACAAAGAATTATTAATGAAAATGATGTCACAATAGACACAGACGAGAGATGAAGCAGAAGACAAAGACGACACAGAAATTATAATGACAATGATGTCACAATAGACACAGACAACATAGACATTATATTTGACAATGATGTCAGAATAGACACAGACGACACACATCACACAAACTTTATAAATTACAATGATGTCACAACAGACACAGAGGACACAGACATTATAAGTGATAATGATATCACAATAGACACAGACGAGAAACGAGATAGACGACACAGAAGACAGAGACATTATAAATGACAATGATGTCACAATATACGCAGATGAAACAGGTGACACAGATGACACAAAAGACAAAGACATTATAAATGACAATGATGTCACTATACACAGACGTGAGACGACATAGACGACACAGTGGACAAAGACATTATAAATGAAAATGATGTCACAATAGACACAGACGACAGAGTCGACACAGACTACAAAGACATTATAAATGAAAATTATGTCACACTAGACACAGACAACACAGATGACACATGTGACACTCCTATTATAAATGACCATGATGTCACAATAGACAAAGACGACACACACAACATAGACTCTAAAAATGAAAATGATGTCACAATAGACACAGACTTAACAGACAATATAAATGACAATGATGTCAAAATAGACACAGACGACAAAGACGACAAATACCTTATAAATGACAATGTTGTCACAATAGACGCAAACGACACAGACGACACAGAGGTCAGTGACGAGACATGCAACATAGACATTATAAATGACCAGGATGTCACAATAGACAGAGACAACACAGAAAACACAGACTTTAGAAATGACAAAGATGTCACAATAGACACAGATGACACATACACACATTTATTATTAATGACATCGATGTCACAATAGACACAGACGTCAGAGAACACAGACGACACAGACAGTATAAATGAAAATGATGTCAAAATACACACAGACGACAAAGACGAAACAGATGTTATAAATGAAATCCATGTCACATAAGACACAGATGTCACAGACGATACAGATGACACAGACGACACAGATATTATAAATGAAAATGAGGTCAAAATAAACACACACGAGAGACCACACAGAAGACACAGACTTTATAAATCATAGAATCATAGAATAACCAGGTCTGAAGAGACCCACCAGGTCATCAAGCCCAACCTTAAAGTTGGCAGTTAAGGCACCCAGAGTGTGTTTAAATATTTTCATTTATTCGTTTCCTTTTCTTTCCCTCTTATTTGTCTCAAAAGCTGAGAAAAATATATCTGATATATAAATGCGTAAGATCAGAAAAATAATCATGGCATGTTCACAGGGCATGTGGAGGCCATCAATTCAAAAAAAAATATAAACTATAAAACCAATGGTATAGGACTTAGATGCATCCTGCTTCCCTTACTTAAATGACAATGATGTCACAACACACACAAATGACACGGACATTATAAATGACAATGATGTCACAATAGACACAGACGACAAAGACATTATAAATGAAAACTATATCACAATAGACAGACGATTCAGATGACACAGATGACAGAGATATAAATTTCAATTATGTCACAATAGACAGAGACGACGCAGATGACTTCACAATAGACACAGACGACACAGACATTAAAAATGAAAAAGATGTCACAGTAGACACAGATTAGAGAGTCAGTATAAATGACAATGTCATCACAATAGACACAGATGACATAGACATTATAAATGACAATGATGTCACAATAGACACAGACGACACAGAAGACACATATATTATAAATGACAAGGATGTCACAATAGACTCAGACGACAGAGGCAATAGAGGGGAAACAGACGACACAGATATTATAAATGGCAGTGATATCACAATAGACCCAGACAAGACAGACGAAACAGACAATATAAATGACAATGATGTCACAATGCACACAGACGACACAGGCGACACAGATGACACAGACCACACAGACATTATAAATGACAATGATGTCACAATAAACGCAGACGACACACAAGATAAAGACATTATAAATGACAATGATGTCAAAAGAGACACAGACGACACAGACAATATAAATGACAAGAATGTCACAATAGACTCAGACGACAGAGACAATACATAGGAAACAGACAACCCAGATACTATAAATGGCAGTGATGTCACAATAGACCCAGACAAGACAGACGACACAGACAATATAAATTACAATGATGTCACAATAGAGAGAGACGACACAGACATTATAAATGACAATTGTGTCACAATAGATACAGACAACACAGATGACACAGATGTTATAACATAAAATTTTATCAAGGTAGACACAGAAGACAAAGACATTATAAATGGCAATAATTTCACAATAGACAGAGATGACGCAGAGGACACAGACCCTACAAATGAATATGATGTCACAATAGACATAGACGACAGATGTTATAAATGAAAATTATGTCAAAATAGACAAAGACGAAACAGACGACACAGTCATTATAAATCACGATGATTTCACAATAGACACAGACAACAGAGACGACACAGAAAATACAGACGGCAGATGACAGAGACATTATAAATGACACTGATATCAAAATAGACACAGATTACACAGATGAAAAACACGACACAGATGAAAAAGACATCATAAATGACAAAGATTTCACAATAGACGGAGATGACACAGATGACAGAGACATTATAAATGACAATGATGTCACAATAGACACAGACGACACAGGCATTATAAATTACAAAGATGTCACAATAGACACAGACCACACAGACATTATAATTGACAATTATGTCACAATATACACAGATGACAAAGACGACACAGTCATTTATAATGTCTGTCTTCTATGATATCATAATAGACTCTGATGACACAGACACACATATTATAAATGGAAAATATGTAGCAATAGACACAGACCACACAGACGAGAAAGACGACACAGACATTATAAATTAAAATGATGTCACAAAAGACACAGATGAAACAGACAGTATAAATGATAATGATGTCACAATACACACAGAAGACACATACTACACAATCATCATTAATGACAATGACATCACAAGAGACACAGACGACACAGATGACACAGACGACATAGATATAATAAATGAAAATAATGTCACAATAGCCTCAGACGACACAGACTACACAGACATTATAAATGATAATGATGTCACAATAGAGACAGACCACACAGACCACAAAGACATTATAAATGACGATGTCACAATAGACAGAAGACACAGATATTATAAATGAGAATGATGTCACAATAGACACAGATGACAACGACTACACAGATTGTGTAAATTACGATGTCACAATAGACACATACGACAGAGACAATACAGACGTTATAAATGACAATGATTTTACAATAGACATAGACGACACAGAAGACAAAGACATTATAAATGACAATGTTGTCACAAGAGACACAGATGACACAGACAAGACAGACTTTGTAAATGACAGTGATTTCACAACAGGCACAGAAGTAAGAGACGACACAGACGACACAGATGTTATAAATAGCAATGATGTCACAATAAACAGATGACACAGATGACACAGTATAAATGAAAATGATATCACAGATGACCCTGATGACACAAACGACACAGACATTATAAATAACATTGATGTCACCATAGACAAATATGACACAGACCACACAGACAATATAAATGAAAATGATGTCACAATAGACACAAACGACACAGATGACAAGATATTATACATGACAATGATATCACAATAGACACAGATGACACAGAACACACAGACATTAAAAATGACAATGATGTCAAAGTAGGCAAAGATGACACAGACATTATACATGAAAATTGTTTCAAAACACACACAGACGACACAGAAGACACACATGAAAATGATGTCACAATATAAAGAGACGACACAGACATAAATGAAAATGATGTCAAAACATACACAGATAACACAGACATTATAAATGACAATGATGTCACAATAGACACAGACGACAAAGAAGACACAGATGACAAAGAAGACACAGACATTATAAAAGAAAATTATGTCATAACAGACACAGACGACACAAAGGACGGACATTTTAAATGACAAAGATGTCACAATAGACACAGACGACACAGACTTTATAAATTAAAATTATGTCACAATTGACACAGACAACATAGACGACAAAGACGTTATAAATGACAACGATGTCACAAAACACAGATGACACAGATATTATAAATGACAACGATGTCAAAATAGACACAGATGACACAACTTTATAAATGACAATGATGTTACAATAGATACAGACGACAGAGACAACACAGGTATTATTAATTACAATAATGTCACAATAGACAGACAACACAGACGACAGAGACATTACAAATGACAATGATGTCACAATAGAAACAGAGGTCACAGACGACCCAAACTATACAGACGACAAAGAAGACGGCCACATTATAAATGAAAAAGATGCCAAAATAGATACAGAAGACACAGACTACATAAATCACAATGTTTTCACAAGAGACACAGATGACTCAGACCATACCGACGACACAGATATTATTAATGACAATGATATCACAACAGACACAGACGACACAGAAAAAAAAGACCTTATAAATGACAATGATGTCACAAAAGACACAGATGACACAGACAATATAAATGACAATGATGTCACAATTGACACAGATGACACAGACAAAACAGACTACTTAGGCATTATATTTTTCATATATGTCAAAGTAAACACAGACCACACAGACGAGACAGACGACACAGACATTATAAATTAAAATGATGTCACAATAGACACAGACAACACAGACTGTATAAATGAAAATGATGTCACAAAAGACAGAGGACACAGACTACACAGACACTATAAATGACAAAGATGTCACAGTAGACACAGATGACACCAACAACACAGACATTTTTAATGACAATGAAATCACAATAGACACCGACAAAACAAACGACACAGATATTTTAAATGACAATTATTTCAAAATAGACACAGAAGCAACAGACGCCTCAGATGCCACAGACGCCTCAGATAACAAAGATGACTCAGACAACACAGACTTTATAAATTACAACGATGTCACAATAAACACAGACAAAAAAGACGACACAATCGACACAGAAAAAAAGAAGACAGAGATTATGAAAGACAATGAAATCACAATAGACATAGAAGACAGACACAGAAGATAGAAACGACACAGACATGATAAATGAAAATGATGTCACAATAGACACAGACGAAACAGACATGATAAATGACAATGATGTCACAATAGACACAGACAAAACAGAAGACACACATTAAAACTGACAATGATGTCACAATATACAAAGACGACAGAGACGGCAAAGACATTATGAATGACAATTATGTAAAAATAGACACAGACAACAGACATTATAAGTGACGTGGATGTCACAAGAGACACAGAAGTCACGGAGGACACAGACATTATAAATGACATGGATTTCAAAATAAACACAGACAACTACAGAGGCTACAGAGGACATAGATATATATAATATAATATATACAATATATTATAATTGTATGTTATTAATATAATATACATATATATAATAATATATATATCAATAAATGAAATTTATTGATTGTGGTATCAATAAATTTATCGATAAATAAAAACAGATGAAAAAGACGACACAGACGACAAAGACTTTATAAACGAAAATGATGTCACAATAAACACAGACGACACAGATATTATAAATGAAAATGATGTCACAATAAACAAAGATGACACAGACGACCCAGACATTATAAATTGCAATAATGTCAAAATAGACAGAGATGAAACAGACATTATAAATGACAATGATGTCAAAATAGACACAGAGGAAACAGACAATATAAATAAAAATGATGTCACAATAGACACAGACGACAGAGACGGCATAGACATTATAAATGACAATTATGTAACAATAGAACCAGAAGATAGAGACGACACAGACATTTTTAATGACAATGATGTCACAATAGCCACAGAATAAGAAGATGACAAAGATATTATAAATGACTATGATGTCGCAATAGAGAAGGACCACACAGATGATACAGTCATTACAAATAACAATGATGTCACAATAGACACAGACGACAGAGACGGCATAGACAACACAGATGACACAGACATCATTAATGAGAATGATGTCAAAATAGAGACAGACGACACAGATGAGACAGACACTACATATGAAAATGATGTCACAATAGACACAGATGACACAGTCGACAGATACAACACAGACTTTATAAATGATAATGATGTCACAATAGACACAGCAGAGACAACACAGTTTTAAAAGACAAGAGAGACATTATAAATGACAAGGATTTCACAATGGACTCCGACAATACAAACGACACAGACATAATCAATGAAAATGATGTCACAATAGACACAGACGACACCGACATTATAAATTACAATGATGTCACAATAGACAGACTAGAAAGACAACACATACGACACAGACATTATAAAAGAAAATGATGTCAAAATAGACACAGAGGATACAGACTATAGAGACGATACAGACCATAGAGACGACAGTCATTCTAAATGAAAACAATGTCAAAATAGACACAGAAGAAACAGATGACACAGACATAATAAATGACAATGATGTCACAACAGAAAGAGACGACACAAATATAATAAAAAAAATTATGTCACAACAGACACATACTTTATAAACAACAATGCCATCTGAATAGACACAGACAACACAGACGACACATACGACAGAGACATTATAAATGAAAATGATGTCAAAATAGACACAGACGAGAAAGACATAATAAATGACAATGATGTCAAAACAGACACAGGCGACACGGACATTATAAGTGACAAGGATATAAGAACAGACACCGACAACACAGACGATACAAATTACAATGATATCACAACAGAGACAACACAGACATTATAAATAACAATGATGTCACAATAGACACAGACAACACAGACATTATAAATGACAATTATGTCACAATAGACACAGATGACACAAACATAAATGACAGTGATATCACGATATTCACAGATGACTCATACAACACAGACATTATAAAAGAAAATGATGTCAGAATAGACACCGACGACACAGACATTATAAATGACAATAATATCACGATAGACACAGACTATACAGAGGACAGGGATGACACAGACAACACAGACAACAAAGTCATTATAAATGAAAATGATTTCACAATAGACACAGATGACACAGGCATTATTATTGAAAACGTTGTCACTACAGACACAAAAAACACAGACATTATAAATGAAAATGTTGTCACTATAGACATAGACGAGAGAAACGACACAGACAACAAAACCATTATAAATGAAAATGATGTCACATTAGACACAGACATTATAAATGACAGTGATGTCACAATAGACACAGACAACACAGACATTATACATGACAATGATGTCACAATAAACACAGAGGACACAGACGATAGAGACCACACAGACAACAAAGCCATTATAAATGAAAATGTCACAATTGACACAGAAGACACAGACGTCACTGACATCACAGACATAACATATGACAATGATGTCTCAAAAGACACACATGACACAGACCACACAGATGAGACAGGCATTATAAATGACAATGATGTCAAAACAGACACAGACCACACAGACATTATAAACGACAATGATGTCACAACAGACACAGACGATACAGACGACACAAATGACAAACGACACAGACATTATGAATGACAATTATGTCACAATAAACACAGACGACACAGACATTATAAGTGACAATGATATCACACTAGACACAGACTACTCTGATATTTTAAATGACAATGATTTCATAATAACAACAGAAACGACAGAGGCGACAGAGACTACACAGACCACAGAGACGACACAGAAAACAGACAATGATGTCACAATATACACAGGCACACAGATGACACAGACATTAGAAATGACAGTGGTTTCGCCATAGACACAGACCACACAGACATTATAAATGACATTGATGTCACAACAGACAGACGACAGACATTATAAATGATAATGATGTCACAATAGATACAGACAACACAGATGTCATAGATATTATATATGACAACAATGTCAGATTAGACACAGATGACACTGAAGACTCAGACGACACAGATTACAGACATTATATATGACAATTAAGTCACAAGAGATACATACGAAACAGACGACACAGACAAAACAGACGATACAGACATTATAAATTACAAAGTTGTCACAATATCACAGACAACTCAAACATGATAAATGACAATGATGTCACAATAGACCAGACAACACAAATGACACAGACATTATAAATGACAATAACGTCACAATAGACACAGATGACACAGACATTATAAATGACAATGATGTCACAATAGACTCAGAATACACAGACATTATAAATGACAAGATATCACAATATACAAAGACAACACCGACGACACAGACATTATAAATGACAACGATGTCACAATAGACACAGAACACACTGACATCATAAAAGAAAATGACTTCACAATAGACACCAACGACACAGACATTATAAATTACAATGATGTCACAATAGACACAGATGACACAGACATTAAAAATTAGCATGATGTCACAATAGGCACAGACAACAGAGACCACACATATTATATATGACGATGTCACAGTAGACACAGACAACACAGACACTATAAATGAAAATGATGTCACAATAGGCGCAGACAACTCAGAAAACAGAATTTAGAAATGACAATGAAGTCACGATAGACAAATATGATACAAACGACAGAGATGACACAGACATTATATATTAGTATTATGTCACAATAGAATCAGACGACACAGACCATACAGACATTATTAATGACAATGATGTCACAATAGACAAAAACGACACAGACATTTTAAATGACAGTGATGACACTATAGACACAGGCGACACAGGTGACAACGACATTAAAAATGACAATGATGTCACAATAGAAAAAAACGACAGGGGCGACAAGGACGACACAGACATTATAAATGAAAATGATTTCAAAGTACACACAGACGACTCAGATGACACAGACCACACAGACATAAATTACAATGATGTCACAATATACAAAGATTACACGGACATTATAAATGACAATGATGTCACAATAGACACAGACCACACAGAAGACTCAGATGACACAGACGACACAGACATTATAGGTGACAATGATTTCACAATAAACCGACGACACAGACATTATAAGTGACAATGGTGTCACAATCAACCGATGACACCGATATTATAAGTGACAATGATGTCACAATATACACAGACGACACAGACATTATAAGAAACGATGTCACAATTGACAGACAACACAGACTTTCTAAATGACAATGATGTCACTATGGACACAGACGACAGAAACGAAAATGGCAACACAGACATTATAAATGACAATGATTTCACAAAAGATACAGACGACACAGACGACAGACATGAAAATGACGACACAGACATTATAAATTACGATGTCAAAATAGACACACGACACTCACTATATATGAGAATGATGTCACAATAGGCACAGACAGACACGAAAATGACGACTCATACAACATAGACATTATAAATGACAGTGATTTCACAATAGAGACAGACGACACAGACAGACACGAGAATGATGACAGAGACGACACAGACATTAAAAATGACAATGATGTCAAAATAGACACACACCATATATAACAATGATGTCACAATAGACACAGATGACACAAACATCATAAATGACAACGATGCTCATTGCATCTTGAAAGACAAAAAGTAAAACCCAAAATTACTAGCTGGCGTTTGTAGGTAATGTAGGTACAAGTCATATCTAACTGTTGACTCGGCAGCCAACCCACCTGGCTATGGGAATCTACCCCCAGTTCAATTGTCACCCCTTGCTGCCAGACCCGATGCCTCTGCACCTGTAGAACTCAACATTCAATAACTTACCCCCAGACTCGATAGTAACTAAACAATTCCACACACTGTTTTGATTCAGGAATACCAACCCTTCTTCACACAACAGCCAGGCAGAAAAAAAAAAAGATAAAATCAAATCTTAACAACCATACACACCAGATTTATTGCCCCAAGAATTTAAACTGCTCTACCGACACTCCAACGTTATATCTGAGATGGCTTTGGTCATTCCCTCTGTGGCTGCATAACCGACCAAAAATGATTCTCCTCACCCCATGTATCTATGGCTACTTGCTCTGGAATGCACCGTATCACCTCGCCCTTCAAAGCCTAACTAGACGGGTACACGTAAAGATAGAATTTCACTGCTATTCTTCTGCTAACTACCGTTTCCTTAGCTCAGGCAGAGCAGCTCCAGCCAGATTCAAACGTGCACAGACTGACTCTGCACAGAAAACCAATGACAGGATGCAGAAACAAAAAGGAAACTTGGTAAGAATGACTCTCAAAAGAGGGCTGTCATTGGGCAACAAGATGTAGGGTGCTGCAAGAAAGATTATGTCAGCCCTTGAAAAATGGAAGACACAGCAGAGTCTACACAATCTAAACAACAAGACAGATATAGGCTGGAACTACCCTGCCTGGTACACGCTAGCTTGGGGCTGAAAATTAAACCCCTCTCCAAACGTCTAACAAGGTGCACTCTTCCTGCACAACCCTCTACCCTAGGCTAAATCCCTTCCCTGCCATTCTCAACATTCTGCCCTCTTCCCGGACCAAAACCACAGCCCCCTTAACTTTCTGAGGACCGAGGGCCTGAAGATATCCTTGGCAGAAAAAAACCCAAACTGCATCAACTATCTGGAAAAATCCTGCACTCTCACATTGTCCTGGAAAAAAATCTGCAAAAAAAAAACCAAAAACATACAGAAAACACAGTGCCAAGTCAGCATCACACTGCTCACTGCCAACATCTTGTACTACACCCACTGCAAAACTGCCAAGGCATTCTGCTCACCTATTTGATGCCAATTCAAACATTGGATGCTGCAGTCATCATCACCTGGGGCACTTCAGGTAGACAGACGGAAAATTTACTATTGCGCTTCTGAGAAATCAGTCCCGTGCTCCATCTCTCTACTCCCCTGTTCACCTCAACTGCTATTTGCACTCTAAAAGTGGACCACACAGCATCTACAAAACCAAAGGCCAATGCTCAATGGATTTGCTGCGTACTACAGGGCTCTAACACACCTATTTGAACAACAACCTCCTCACCTCTCAGACCACACATCAGCAAGAAGCTTCACCCCTCTGAGGCTGCATTTGGCACCTGCCACAGAAAAAGCATGCTTTTGTACTACACTAAAGCACAGGCTGCCCCAAGCAACACCTATCTCCACTGCATTACCTTGACTGCTCAGATGCCCGGCTTGCCTCATCTTCTGTGGTTGTGTGGAGGCTTGAGCTCCACCTGGAATATACAAACAGCAAGGATGATTGTAACTTCATTGAACAAAACCAACACACGGTAACTGATCATACAGCCACGGTTACATTTCCCTACCAACACCACAGCCAACTCACCTCACTATGGCACACTAACTGCACACAACTCCATCCGTGCCCCTCGGCACACAGGTCAGCCCGCTACGTCTGAAAAACACAACAGCAAAGAAATGACCCTGACGCTCAGCAATGCCCTAAGAATTCCAAGACTCTACTGCACATTACAGCCAAGCAAAGCTAGTCCACAACCAAACCCAAACAATAATTGCCGCTCCCTTGACATTCAAACCCCTTCGCTACTGCTCCACTGGCTGCTCCCATGCAGTTTTGGTCACCCTCTGTGTGGCTCCAGAGACAAGCAGAAACTACCCTCCTCACCCGCCACACCGAGGGCTGCTAGTTCTGCAAATAAGGGATGCCCCTAGACCGTAATGTCTAGGCACGTCAAAACGTTAAGCACACAATCGGGCCACTATACCCCTGCTGACGCTTATCGCCTCCTCTACGCACCTGGCAGAGCAGCTCCAACCAGACACAAATACACGCAGAACATCAACACATAAGACCAATGTCGTGAACCGGGAACAAAAGAAAAGTCGCGGCAGCAAGGAGGACTCCTGGACCACGCATGCCAATGGGCAAGGCAATGGACAGGGCTCCGAGGAACAACCTACGGTAACCCTGGAAAAGCGAAGAACCGTGCATGGTTCCAAAGAGATGGTGCCACAACTGGCAAGATGAACGGGCAAGAAACCCTTTTAAAGTCCTAAACATGCAGAGGATGGACGGAACAAGTCCCAGAAGAGGGATCCAGGAAAACAGAAGACTAACTATCCTGGATGGCGAGGCAGGCTGCAAGGCTGCAGCAGAAGACAGCTGACCGGATGCTTCCAAAACACAAGAGCGATCCACACTTTAGAAATGCAAAGAAAGAAAAGCAGTGCCCCATCGACACTGCCTTGATGAGTACGAGCATTTGGGACCCTAGACATGGCGCCCAAGGCACGCCCGCCATGCCCTGAGCACAAAAGACAACATCAAGACCTGCAGAAAATTTTGGAGATGACACGGTGACTACACAAACTAGACAACAACAGATACAGGCTGGAACTGCCCTGCCCATGCAGGGTTTGGGCTGAGAAGTAGGCCCCTCTGCCTTCACCTGCCCAAAGAGGACTCTCCCTGCACAGCCTAGGCTACCTTCCAAACCCCTCCCTGCTAGCCCCATCCCACCTCCCGCTTCCCAACTCCGGTCTCTCAATTTAGCTTTCAGAGGGCCACGAATGAAGCTGTCCTTGGCCAAAGCAGCTCAAATCACATCAGCTAACAGAAATAATCCTGCAGTCACTGCGTTCCTCTTCAGCATCTGTAAGAAAAATGAACAGAAAAACACAATGCCAAAACACAAGAACGATCCTGGCTTCAGGAGCATGATGCAAGAAAAGCAGTGCCCAATCAACAGTGCATTGATGAGTACGAGCATTCAGGACCCTAGATATGGTGCTCGAGGCATGTCCAGCATGCTGTAAAGGATCCCTCATTACAACGGGATGTGGCCAAAACCAGGAGGATGTACGTGAAAGGATCACCTTTTAAATGACGAAAGGCACAAGATGCATGGAAGAAGTCTCAGGTCAACAGGGATCCTTGAAAATATATGACTAGCGATTGTGGCCACCAACACAGGCTGCGAGGCCACGGGAAAATATGGCTGACTAGAAACTTTGAAAATGTGAAGCCAATCCACACTTAGGTTATGATGCAAGAAGAACAGTGCCTAATTGGTATTGTACCCATGAGTACAGGCATTCAAGACCCTCGAGATGCTGCTCAAGTCATATGCTGCATTCCTTTAAAGCAAAGTGGACATCAAGGCTTAAGAAACGTAAAAGAGAAACAGAATATAAAGCACACGGCACAGACAAGCTGGAAAGGCCCTGCCTGGAATGTGCTAGATTTGGGCTGAGAAGTAACACCCTCCAGCTCTCCCTGCCCAAAGGGGACACTTCCTGCACAGCCCTCTCCCCTAGGCTACTTTTAAAACTCCTCCCTGCCATCCCCAGCCTTCTCCCCTCTGTCATACCCCACCCCCGTCCCTCAACTTAGCTTTCAGACCACCAGAAGGCTTCCTCAGGAGAAAAAAACTCTAAGAACATCAGCTTCCTGGAATGATCCTACAGTTGCCAGGATCCACTTTGCAATCTACAACAAAACTAAAATAGTGCCAACAGCCAGCATTGCACTGATCAATGTCAGCACCTTACATGACAACTTGCTCTGCCTAACTGCCATGTCCTTCCACTCACTTGCTCCACAGCAGTTCTTCTGTCAGATGCTGCAGCTGTTATCACCCAGGGTAATTAAATTCAGAGAATTACTCTCACACCTGTGAGAAGTCTGCCCCATGCTCCTTCTCCCTACTACCCAGCTCATCTCAAATGCTCTTCCCATTCCCAAGGTGGCCCGCACAGTGCCTGCCAAACCAAAAGTAAATACTATGTTGCCAAAGAACACTTTGCTCTTCTAGACATACTCAACTTCCTCCTCACCATCAGCCCCACAATGATGAGAATAAACCTGACTACCTCACCGGCACCCCAAAATTCTGTGCCCTCTGCTTACCTCTCCTCTCCTCCTCACCACTTAAGTTGTAGGACCAGTAGTGGTGATACCCAGGACAAAAGAAAGATGAGCCACGGAAATCCACATTTTAGGAAGTAACCAAACTTTAGTCGTAGGAGTGAACAAGAAGAACTTGAAAAAAATATTCTTATCAAAACCCAGTAAAGATTATTAACACAGAAGACATAAAAACACAGGACACTCACCACACAGCAATGGAGACTGGAATTACAGAGGCAGTCAGCCAATGAAAAACTCGCAACAGTGGGATTGACTACTCTAAGACCTAAATTGGAAACTCAATGACCGTAAAAAAACACAATGGATAACAGGGACAAGGTAACAACCGCTGTAAGCAATAACAGAGCAAACCTCACTGGCAAGTTCAGGAAAAATCCAAAACTCTACTAAATAAGGGAGGCTTGTGTGCCCACAGACCAGATGAAAAAGAGTTGCTCAGCTGCTAACTGTTACGAGCCAAAACAATATCCAATCTCTTCCCTGAGAAATGCAAGGGAAACAAGCAGCAGAATCCTGCACTGTAGATAGGCAGTGAGTCCATACCTTGAAGTAGCAAGGTCTCTGATATTCATAGGATCACCAGGTTGGAAAAGACCCATTGGATCATTGAGTCCAACCATTCCTATCAATCACTAAACAATGCCCCTCACCATCTCATCCACCCATCCTTTAAACACCTCCAGGGAAGGTGACTCTACCACCTCCTTGGGCAGCCTTTGCCCATCCCCAATAACCCTTTCAGTGAAATATTTTTTCCTGATGTACTGCCTGAAGCTTCCCTGGCAGAGCTTGAGGCTATTCCCTCTTGTCCTGTCCCCTGTCACTTGGGAGAAAAGGCCAGCTCCCTCCCCTCCACAACCTCCTTCCAGGTAGTTGCAGAGAGCAATGAGGTCTCCCCTCAGCCTCCTCTTCTCCAGGCTAAACACCCCCAGCTCTCTCAGCCACTCCTCATAAGGCTTGTTCACCAGCCCCCTCACCAGCTACATTACTCTTCTCTGGACATTCAGATGGATAGAGACAGGATGGATGCAAAGAATTTAGTTGAGGAACACAATAAGTAAAAGGTATAAGGGAGCAGAGATCTCTAAGCCCTAGAGATGACATTTCTTAGGGTAACTAATAATTTTCAACTTGTGTCTCAACCTCATCATTACCTCATTGGCTACAGAGAGACTAGAACAACAGACACCTGAACGGCACTTGCATCTGACCACCAAACTGACCCAAGAAAGACTGATGAACCCATCTCCCTTTCCCCAAACCATTAAAGCCCTTTTCTACCCCTGAAGTATCAGAGAAGGAACCCTGCTCCTTCTTAACAGCACCTGCCCTATATTTTAACCCCCCTGACCCTTCTGTGTTGCTGTTCCTTGGGAGCTGTGCTCCTGAGCCCTTCCCAGGGCTCCCCTGGCCCCTTCTATCTTCTACCAACCCACAGACTCTACTTCCTACCCTAGACCAACAAACTTCATTCCAGATTATTATCACCCACAAGGTGCCCATTACAAACTGCAGAGCCCCTAGGACCAATACATTATGCCACACAGAATGAGGAACAACAACAAATCTTCCCATAACCAAAAACTTGAGGCAAAGCACCCAGAAAAAAAAAAAAAAAGAAGGAAATCAAAAACATCTTGCCCCCTCCAACACCCAATCAAAAATTACTGACAAAAAAGCCCCATAGTTACACCTGTATGTGCTGCTTCGCCTGGACTCTTCCAAAGCTCATACCTCCAGCAGACGCCTCTTCTTCTTTAGAAGAACACAAAGAAAAAAAAATTAAAAAACCAAAAACCACCACTTACCCAACCTGCTTAATCTGCCTAAAAAGCTACAATGAATGGAAACAGCAGCAAAACTCTAATCTCAAGGATAAACCACAACCTAAATGACCTCCAGAGGCAAGGCCTGTGGCTTATATACCCCCTGGGCCTTCCCGCCCACCACCTGTGACTGGGGTGTGGTGAAGCCCTCACAGGTATAAATAGTGCCTGAGGAGGAGCTGTGTTTTATTAACTCTGCCTTGCATTCTCAGCTAGATCAACACTACTACATGTCTGAAAGCATCCTTACAAGAAATAACAGTATGCGTGCTGTCACTGCAACATTGCTAGTTGTGACAGTGATGGAACTAGGTAACAAACATTTTAGAGCTGGACTTTTTGGTTCCTTTCATTTATCGTGCTGCTACAATTCCTGTTCCCAGGTATCCCTATACCCCTGCTCTTTAATTTTTCTGTGCTCTTTTCTCTCTCTTTTTCCGCCCCCCCCAGTCTTCAGTATCTGTTGTCTGCCCACATTTTTTTTTTCCTTTGACATCTTTGTCCCAATCTGCGTTCCTCATTCTGTTCCCCCACAATTTCACTGGCTTGATCCTTGTAGTTTGTTCTTTTTCTGCACCTGCAAATGCCTTGCTTGTCTTTCTCTTTCTATGTCTCTTTCTTTCTCTATCCCTTTGTATTGCTCACTGTTGCTGTTCCAGCTTTTCCATTCACTCTGTATCTTGACACTCCCCTTTTCATCTCTTGCTATTTCTGAATTTTTGTGCTAGTCCTTGCTCTTTTTAATAATCCTCTGTCTGTCTGTAGGGCTCCTAGTTCCTCTCAAACAAGTCAGCTCTTTTTTATGTACACACATGGCCTTATGAGAAATGGCTCAGAGAGCTGGGGTTGTTTAGCCTGGAGAAGTGGAGGCTGAGGGGAGACCTCATTGCTCTCTACAACTACAAGGTCTACAAAGAAGGTCGGACAAGGGAAATGAAGGGCGAAGAAGGTGGGAGAAGGGCAAAGAAGGTCGGAGAAGGGCAAAGAATTTCGGAGAAGTTTGGAGAAGTTCAAAGAAGTTTGGAGAAGTTAGAAGAAGTTCAAA
This sequence comes from Phaenicophaeus curvirostris, assembly GCF_032191515.1. Classification (NCBI taxonomy): domain Eukaryota; kingdom Metazoa; phylum Chordata; class Aves; order Cuculiformes; family Cuculidae; genus Phaenicophaeus; species Phaenicophaeus curvirostris. The sequence continues at coordinate 1,725,780 of NC_091410.1, forward strand.
GAATTTCAGAGAAGGTCGGAGAATTTAACAGTAGGTCAGAGAAGGTCAGATTAGGTCGGAGAAGGTCAGAGAATTTCGAAGAAGGTTGGAGAAGTTCAAAGAAGGTCAGAGAAGGTCAAAGGTGGTTGGAGAATTTCAAAATAGTTCAGAGAAGGTCAGAGAATTTTGGAGAAGGTCAAAGAAGCTCAAAGAAAGTCAAAAAAGGTTGGAGAAAGATAAACACAGTTGGAGAAGTTGGGAGAAGATCAAAGAATTTTGAAGAAGGTTGGAGAATGTCAGAGAAGTTAGGAGAAGTTTGGAGAAGGTCAAAAAAGCGTGGAGAAGGTCGGAGAAAGTAAAAGTAGTTTGGAGAAAGTCACAGAAGTTCGGAGAAGGTCTAAGAAGGTTGGAGAAGTTCAAAGAATGTCGGAGAAGGTCAGAGAAGTTCAGTGAAGTTCAGAGAAGTTCAAAGGTGGTCGGAGAAGGTCAAAGAGGGTCGGAGAAAGATAAAGATGGTTGGAGAAGATTGGAGAAGGTCGAAGAAGGTAAAAGAATTTTGAAGAAGGTCAGAGAATGTCAAAAAAGTGTGGAGAAGGTCGGAGAAAGTAAAAGAAGTTTGGAGAAGGTTGGAGAAGTTAAAAAAAGCATGGAGAAGCTCGGAGAAGGTCGGAGAATCTCGGAGAAGATCAAAGAAGCTCGGAGAAAGATAAAGACGGTTGGAGAAGATTGGAGAAGGTCAAAGAAAGTCAGAGAAGTTCAGAGAAGTTCAAAGGTTGTCGGAGAAGGTCAAAGAAGGTTGGAGAAGTTCAGAGAAGTTCGAAGAAGGTCAAAGAAGGTGGGAGAAGTCAAAGAAGGTCGGAGAAGGTCAGATAAGTTAAAAGAAGGCCGGAGAAGGTCAAGGAAGGCCGGAGAAAGTAAAAGAAGGTCAGAGAAGGTCAGAGAAGGTCGGAGAAGGTCGGAGAAGTTTGGAGAAGGTCGCAGAAGGACAAAGGATTAGGAGAAGTTTGGAGAAGGTCAAAGATGGTCAGAGAAAGTCAGAGAAGGTCAAAGAAAGTTGGAGAAGTATAAAGACGGTCAGAGAAGATTGGAGAAGTTCGGAAAAGGTCAAAGATGGTCGGAGAAAGTCAGAGAAGGTCAAAGAAGGTCGGAGAAGGTCAGAGAAGGTAGGAAAATTTGGGAGAAGGTCAAAAAATGTCAAAGAAGTTTGGAGAAGGTCGGAAAAAGTGAAAGCAAGTTGGAGAAGGCCAGAGAAATTCCAGGAAGGTCAGAGAAGGTCGAAGAAGGTCAGAGAAGGTCGAAGAAGGTCAGAGAAGGTCAAAGAAGGGTGGAGAAGGTCGGAATAGGTCAGAGAAGATCAAAGAAGGTCGGAAAAGTTCAGAGAAGGTTGGAGATGGTCAAAGAAGGTCAGGAAAGGTCGAAGAGTGTCAGAGAAGGTGAAAGAAGGTCAGAGAAGGTCGGAGAAGATCAAATAAGTCTGGAGTAGGTCGGAGAAAGTCAGAGAAGGTCAAAGAGGGTCGGAGAATGTCAAAGAAGGACAAAGAAATTCAGAGAAGGGAAAGGAAGATCGGAAAATGTCAAAGAAGGTAGGAGAAGGTTGGAGAAGTTTGGAGTGGGTCAAAGAAGGTCAGAGAAGCTCAAAGAAAGTCAGAGAAGTTCAAAAGTGGTCGGAGAAGTTCATAGAAGGGCGGAGAAGATCAGAGAAAGTCAAAGAAGGTCGGAGAAGTTTGGAGAATTTCAAAGAAGGTCTGCAAGACCGGAGAAGGTTGGAGAAGTTCAAAGAAGGTCGGAGAAGGTCAAAGAAGTTCAGGGAAGATCAAAGAAGGTCGGAGAAGTTCAGAGAATTTCGGAAAAGGTCAGAGAAAGTCCATGAAGGTCAGAGATAGGCAAAGAAGGTGGGAGAAGGGCAAAGAACTTGGGAGAAGGTCGGAGAAGTTCAGAGAAGGTCAGAGACAGTCAAAGAACGTCGGAGAAGGTCAGAGAAGGTTGGAGAAGTATAAAGACGGTCAAAGAAGATCGGAGAAGGTCAAAGATGGTCAGACAAAGTCGGAGAAGGTCAAAGAAGTTTGGAGAAGGTCGTAGAAGATCAGAGAAGGTAGGAAAATATCGGAGAAGGTCAGAAAAAGTCAAGGAAGTTCAGAGAAGGTCAAAGAAGGTTGGAAAAGGTGAAAGCAGGTTGGGGAAGGCAAGAGAAATTCAAGGAAGGTCAGAGAAGGTCGATGAAGTTCAGAGAAGGTGAAAGCAGGTGGGAGAAGGCCAGAGAAATTCAAGGAAGGTCAGAGAAGGTCAAAGAAGGTCAGAGAAGGTTGAAGAAGGACAGAGAAGATCAAAGAAGGTCGGAAAAGTTTGGAGAAGATCGGAGAAGGTCAAAGAAGGTCAGAAAAGGTCAAGGAGTGTCAGAGAAGGTAAAAGAAAGTCAGAGAAGGTTGGAGAAGATCAAATAAGTCCAGAGTAGGTCAGCAAAGGTCATAGAAGGTCAGAGAAGGTAAAAGAGGGTCAGAGAATGTCAAAGAAGGACAAAGAAATTCGGAGAAGGGAAAGGAAGATCGGAGAAGGTCAAAGAAGGTAGGAGAAGGTCGGAGAAGTTTGGAGAGGGTCAGAGAAGCTCAAAGAAAGTCAGAGAAGTTCAAAAGTGGTTGGAGAAGGTCGGAGAAGCTCATAGAAGGGCGGAGAAGTTCAAAGAAGTTTGGAGAAGGTCAAAGAAGTTCAGGGAAAGTCAAAGAAGGTCAAAGAAGCTCGGAGAAGGTCAAAGAATGTTGGAAAAAGATAAAGACAGTTGGAGAAGATCAGAGAAGTTCAGAGAAGTTCAAAGGTGGTTGGAGAAGGTCGGAGAATGTCGGAGAAGGTCGGAGAATGTCAAAGAAGGTCGGAGAAGTTCAGAGAAGGTCAGATAAAGGAAAAGAAGATCGGAGAAGGTCAAAGAAGTTCAGAGAAGGTCAAAGAAGGTCGGGGAATGTCAAAGAATTTCGGAGAAGGTCGGAGAAGGTCAAAGAAGGTCAGAGAAGGTCAAAGAAAGTCGGAGAAAGTAAAAGGTCAGAGAAGGTCAAAGAAGGTCAGAGAAGGTCAAAGAAATGCGGAGAAGTTTGGAGAAGGTCGCAGAAGGACAAAGCATTAGGAGAAATTTGGAGAAGGTCAAAGAAAGTTGGAGAAGTATAAAGATGGTCAGAGAAGATTGGAGAAGTTCGGAGAAGGTCAAAGATGGTCGGAGAAGGTCAGAGAAGGTCAAAGAAGGTTGGAGAAAGTCAGAGAAGGTAGGAAAATTTGGGAGAAGGTTAAAAAATGTCAAAGAATTTTGGAGAAGGTCAGAAAAGGTGAAAGCAAGCTGGGGAAGGCCAGAGAAATTCCAGGAAGGTCAGAGAAGGTCGAAGAAGGTCAGAGAATGTTAAAGAAGGGCAGAGAAGGTCGGAATAGGTCAGAGAAGATCAAAGAAGGTTGGAAAAGTTTTGAGAAGTTTGGAGAAGGTCAAAGAAGGTCAGAAAAGGTCAAAGAGAGTCAGAGAAGGTAAAAGAAGGTCAGAGAAGGTCAGAGAAAATCAAATAAGCCTGGAGTAGGTCGTAGAATGTAAAAGAAGGTCAGAGAAGGTCAGAGAAGGTAAAAGAAGGTCAGAGAATATCAGAGAAGATCAAATAAGTTTGGAGTAGGTTGGAGTGGGTTAAAGAAGGTCAGAGAAGGTCAAAGAGGGTCGGAGAATGTCAAAGAAGGACAAAGAAATTCAGAGAAGGGAAAGGAAGTTCAGAGAAGGTCAAAGAAGGTAGGAGAAGGTCGGAGAAGTTTGGAGAGGATCAAAGAAAGTCAGAGAAGTTCAAAAGTGGCCGGAGAAGGTCGGAGAAGTTCATAGAAGGGCGAAGAAGTTCAGAGAAAGTCAAAGAAGTTCGGAGAAGGTCGGAGAATGTTGGAGAAGTTCAAAGAAGTTTAGAGAAGGTCGGAGAATATCAATGAAGGTCAGAGATAGGCATAGAAGGTGGGAGAAGGGCAAAGAACTTGGGAGAATGTCGGAGAAGTTCGGAGAAGGTCAATGAAGGTCAGAGAAGGTCAATGAAGGTCGGAGAAGGTCAAAGAAGGTCAGAGAAGATTGGAGAAGTTTAGAGAAGGGAAAAGAAGGTTGGAGAAGTTCAGAGAAGGTCTGAGACAGTCAAAGAAGGTCGGAGAAGGTCAGAGAAGTTTGGAGAAGTATAAAGATATTCAGACAATTTCTGAGAAGGTCGGAGAAGGTGGGAGAAGGTCAAAGAATGTCAGAGAATGTCAAAGAAGGTCGGAGAAGGTCAAAGGTGGTTGGAGAGGTCGGAGAAGTTCGGAGAAGGTCAAAGAAGTTCTGACAAGATCAAAGATCGGAGAAGGTCAAAGAACATTGGAGAATGTCTGAGAAGTTCAAAGAAGGTTGGAGAATGTAAAAAGAGGTTGGAGAAGGGTGGAGAATTTCGCAGAAGTACGGAAAAGTTCGAAGAAGTTCAGAGGTGTTCAAAGAATGTCGGAGAAGGTGAAAGAAGTTCGAAGAAGGCAGTAGGAAGTCAAAGACGTTCAGAGAATATCAAACAAAGTCGGAGAAGGTCAAAGAAGTTCGGAGAAGGTCAAAGAAGTTCGGAGAAGGTCGGAGAAGGAAGGAGAAATTTGGAGAAGGTCAAAGAACATCAGAAAAGGTCAGAGAAGTTTGGAGAAGGTCAAAGAAGGTCAGAGAAGATCTGAGAAGGTCAAAGAATGTCGGAGAAGGTAAAGGAAGGTTGGAAAAGTTCAAAGAAGTTCAGAGAATGTCAAAGAAGTCGGAGAAGATCAGATAAGGTCGGAGAAGATCGTAGAAGGACAGAGAAGGTCGGAGAAGGTAAAAGAATCTCAGAGAAGGTTGTAGAATTCAGAGAAGTTCAAAATAGATCAGATAATATCGGAGAAGCTCGGAGAAAGTCAAAGAAGGTCAGAGAAGGGCAAAAACAGGAGGAGAAGGGCAAAGACCAGTGGAAAAAGGAGGAGAATATCGGAGAAGGGCAAGGGGGGGCGGAGAAGGGCAAAGATGGATGGAGAAGTGTGGAGAATATCGAACAAGTGCAAAGATGGGTAAAGACGGGCGGAGATGGGTAAAGACGGGCGGAGATGGGTAAAGATGGGCGGAGAAGGGTGGAGAATATCGGAGAAGGGCAAAGACAGGCGGAGAAGAGCAAAGACGGGGGAGAAGGGCAATGACTGGTAGAGAAGAGAAAAATGTGGAGAACGGCTAAGACAGGTGGAGAAGGGCGGAGAATATCAGAGAAGTGCATAGAAGGGCAAAGACGGGCAGTGAAGGGCAAGGACGGGCGGAGAAGCGCAAAGACGGGCGGAGAAGGACAGGGAATACCAGAGAAGAGCAAAGATGGGCAAAGATAAGGGGAGAAGGGCAAAGACGGGTGGAGAAGGGCATAGAATATCGGAAAAGTGCAAAGATGGGTAAAGACAAGGGGAGAAGGGAAAAGATGGGCGGAGAAGGGCAGAGAATATCGGAGAAGGGCGGAGAAGGGCAAAGAAGGGCGGAGAAGGGCAAAGAAGGGCGGAGAGGGGCAAAGTAAGTTGGAGAAGGGCAAAAACGCGTGGAGAAGTGTGGAGAATATCGGCGAAGGGCAAAGACGGGCGGCGAAGGGCAAAGACGGGCGGCGAAGGGCAAAGACGGGCGGCGAAGGGCAAAGACGGGCGGCGAAGGGCAAAGACGGGCGGCGAAGGGCAAAGACGGGTGGCGAAGGGCAAAGACGGGCGGCGAAGGGCAAAGACAGGCGGAGAAGGGCAAAAATGGGCGGAAAAGGGTGGAGAATATCGTAGAAGGGCTAAGATGGGCGGAGAAAAGCAAAGATTGCCAGAGAAGGCAAAGACAGGCAGAGAAGGGCAAAGACGGGAGAGAAGTGCAATGACTGGTGGAGAAAAGAAAAGAACCTTGGAGAACGGCGAAGACAGGTGGAGAAGGGCGGAGAATTTCGGAGAAGTGCAAAGAAGGGCAAAGAAGGTTGGAGAAGGGCAGAGATGGCAGGAGAAGGGCAAAGATGGCAGGAGAAGGGCAAAGATGGCAGGAGAAGGGCAAAGATGGCAGGAGAAGGACGGAGAATATCAAAGAAGGGCAAAGACGGGCGGGGAAGGGCAAAGACGGGCGGGAAAGGGCAAAGACGGGCGGGGAAGGGCGAAGAAAGGCGGAGAAGGGCAAAGAAGGTGGAGAAGGGCAAAGACGGGCGGAGATTATCGGAGAACTTCAAAGATGGGCAAAGACGGGCGGGGAAAGGCAAAGACGGGTGGAGAAGGGCAAAGAAGGGTGGAGAAGGGCAAAGTAAGGTGGAGAAGGGCAAAAAAGTTTGGAGAAGTGCAGAGAATATCGGAGAAGTGCAAAGATGGGCAAAGACAAGGGGAAGGGCAAAAAAGTTTGGAGAAGGGCAAAGAAGGTTAGAGAAGGGCAAAGACGGGTGGAGAAGGGCAAAGACGAGCGGAGAAGGGCAGAGACGGGCGGAGAAAGGCAAACAAGTGCAGAGAATGCAAGGAGGGGCAGAGAAGTGCAAAGACATGCCAAGAAGAGCAAAGACAGGCGCAAAAGGGCAAAGACGGGCTCACAAGTGCAAAGACGGGGGGAGAAGGACAAAGACAGGTGGAGAATGGCAAAGACGGGCGAAGAATTGCAAAGACGGGAGGAGAAGTGCTGAGAATAACAGAGAAGGGCAAAGACGGGCGGAGAAGGACGGAGAATACCGAAGAATGGCACAGACAGACGGAGAAGGGCAAACCTGGCCGGAGAAGGCAAATATGGGCAGACGAGGGCAAAGACGGGCAAAGGAAGTCAAAGACGGGCGCTAGGAGGGCAAAGAAGGGAGGATGAGAGCAAAGACGGGCGGAGAAGGGCAAAGACGGGCAGAGAAGGGCAAAGACAGGCAGAGAAGGGCAAAGACGGGCAGAGAAGGGCAAAGACGGTCGGAGAATTGTGGAGAGTACCGGAGAATGGCAAAGATGGGTGGAGAAGAGCAATGATGGGTGGAGAAGGGCAAAAAGGGTTGGAGAAGGGCAAAAATGGGCAGACAAGAACATAGAAGGGGGAGAAGGGCAAAGTCGGGCGGACAATTGCAAAGAGGTTTTGACAAGGGCAAAGACAGTCTGAGAAGTGCAGAAATACGAGAGAAGGGCAAAGACAGGCGGGCAAAGACAGGCAGAGAAGTGCAAAGACGGGCGGACAAGGGCAAAGACGGGCGGACAAGGACAAAGATGGGTGGAGAAGCGCTAAGACTGTCGGAGAATTGCAGAGTACTGGAGAAGGGCAAAGACGGGCGGAGAAGGGCAAAGACGGGCGGAGAAGGGCAAAGACGAGCAGAGAAGGGCATAGACGGGCGGAGAAGGGCATAGACGGGCGGAGAATTGCAAAGACAGTGGGAGAAGTGAAAAGACGGACAGAGAAGTGCAGAGAATACCAGAGAAGCGCAAAGACTGGCGGAGAAACGCTAAGTCGGGCGGAGAAGAGCATAGACGTACAGAAAAGGGTAAAGACGGGCAGAGAAGGGCAAAGACGAGCGGAGAAGGGCAAAAACGGGCAGAGAAGTGTGGTGAATAACGGAGAAGGGCAAAGTCGGGTGGAGAAGAGCAAAGAAGGGCGGAGAAGGGCAAAGACGGGCAGAGAAGGGCAAAGACGGGCAGAGAAGGGCAAAGACGGGCAGAGAAGGGCAAAGACAGGCAGAGAAGGGCAAAGACGGGCAGAGAAGGGCAAAGAAAGGAAGAGAAGGGCAAAGACGGGTGGAGAAGGGCAAAGACGGGTGGAGAAGGGCAAAGACGGGGTAAAAGGCCAAAGACGGGCGGAGAAGGCCAAAGACGGGCGGAGAAGGCCAAAGACGGGTGGAGAAGGCCAAAGACGGGTGGATAAGGCCAAAGACGGGCGGAGAAGAGCAAAGGCAGGCGGAGAAGAGCAAAGGCAGGCGGACAAAGGCAAAGAAGGTTGCACAAGGGCAAAGACGGGCGGAGAAGGGCAAAGACAAGCGGACAAGGGCAAAGACGGGCGGAGAAGTGCAAAGACGGGGGGAGAAGTGCAAAGACGGGGTAAAAGGCCAAAGACGGGCGGAGAAGGCCAAAGACGGGTGGAGAAGGGCAAAGACGGGCGCAGAAGGGCAAAGAAAGGCGGACAATTGCCAAGACGGTCGGACAAAGGCAAAGACGGTTGCACAAGTGATAAGACGGGCGGACAACGGCTAAGAAGGGCTGACAAGTGCAAAGATAGGTGTAGAAGGGAAAAGACGGTCGGACAAGGGCAGAAACATGCGGACAAGAACAAAGACGGGGGAGAAGGGTAAAGACGGGTGGAGAAGGGTAAAGACGGGTGGAGAAGGGTAAAGACGGGTGTAGAAAGGCAAAGACAAGCGGACAAGGGCGAAGACAGGGGGAGAAGTGCAAAGACGGGGGTAAAAGGGCAAAGACGCGGTAAAAGGGCAAAGACGGGCGGAGAAGGGCAAAGACGGGCGGAGAAGGGCAAAGACGGGCGGAGAAGGGCAAAGACGGGCGGAGAAGGGCAAAGACGGGCGGAGAAGGGCAAAGACGGGTGGAGAAGTGTAAAGACGGGCGGAGAAGTGAAAAGACGAACAGAGAAGAGCAAAGTCGGGCGGACAAGTGCAAAGACAAATGGACAAGTTTAAAGAATGTCGGAGAAGGACAAAGACGGGCGGAGAAGGGCACAGATGGGCGGAGAAGGACACAGATGGGCGGAGAAGTGCAAACAAGTGCGGAGAATGCAAAGACGGGCAGAGAAGGGCAAAGACGAGCAATGACGGGTGGAGAAGCACAGTCGGTCATAGAAGAGCAAAGACATGCGGAAAAGGGCAAAGACGGGGGGAGAAGGGCAAAGACGGGGGGAGAAGGGCAAAGACGGGCGGACAAGAACAAAGACGGTAGGAGAAGGGCAAAGACGGGGGGAGAAGGGCAAAGAGGTTTAGACAAGAGCAAGGACAGTCTGAGAAATCCCAAGAATACCGGAGAAGTGCAAAGAGAGACGGAGAAGGGCAAAGTCGAGTGGAGAAGAGCAAAGAAGGGCAGAGAAGGGCAAATACGGGTGCATAAGCGCAAAGACGGGCAGAGAAGGGCAAAGACGGGCGGAGAAGGGCAAAGACGGGAGGAGAAGATCAAAGACAGGAGGAGAAGTGCAAAGAAAGGCGGACAATTGCCAAGACGATTGGACAAAGACAATGACGGTTGCACAAGTGATAAGATGGGTGGACAATGGCTAAGAAGGGCTGACAAGTGCAAGGACGGGTGGAGAAGGGCAAACAAGTGCGGAGAATGCAAAGACAGGCAGAGAAGTGCAAAGACATGCCAAGAAGAGCAAAGACGGCGCAGAAGGGCAAAGATGGGTGGAAAAAGGCAAAGAATTGCAGAGAGTGGCAAAGAAGTGCGGATAGTGGCAAGGAAGATAGGAGAGTTGCAAAGACATCCGGAGAGTGGCAAAGACGGGTGGAGAAGGAAAAAAACGGGCGGACAAAGGCAAAAAAGGTTGCACAAGGGCAAAGACAGGCGGAGAAGAGCAAAGACGATCGCAGAATTGCGGAGAGTAACGAAGAATGGCAAAGACGGGCGGAGAAGGGCAAAGACGGGCGGAGAAGGGCAAAGACGGGTGGAGAAGGGCAAAGACAGGCGGACAAGGGCAAAGACGGGTGGACAAGGGCAAAGACAGGCTGAGAAGAGCAAAGACGGGCGGACAAGGGCAAAGACAGGCTGAGAAGAGCAAAGTAGGGTGGAGAAGGGCAAAGTAGGGCGGAGAAAGGCAAAGTAGGGCGGAGAAAGGCAAAGTAGGGCGGAGAAGGGCAAAGTAGGGCGGAGAAGTCTAAAGATGGGCGCAGAAGTGAAAAGACGGGCGGACAAGGGCAAAGACAGGCGGACAAGGGCAAAGACGGTCGGACAAGTGCAAAGAATGTCGGAGAAGGAAAAAGACAGGCAGAGAAGGGCACAGACGGGCGGAGAAGGGCACAGTTGGGTGGAGAATTGCAAAGAAGTGCGGAGAATGCAAAGACGGGCAGAGAAGTGCAAAGACGAGCAAAGACGGGCGGAGAAGCACGAAGTCGGTCGGAGAAGAGCAAAGACATGCGGAGAAGGGTAAAGACGGGCGGAGAAGGGCAGAGACGGGCGGAGAAGGGCAGAGACGGGCGGAGAAGGGCAAAGACGGGCGGAGAAGGGCAAAGACGGGCGGAGAGTGGCAAAGATGGGCGGAGAGGTGCAAACAAGTGCAGAGAATGCAAGGACGGGAAGAGAAGTTCAAAGACGTGCCAAGAAGAGCAAAGACGGGCGCAGAAGGGCAAAGACGGGCTCACAAGTGCAAAGACCAGGGGAGAAAGGCAAAGACGGGCGGAGAATTGCAAAGACGGGCGAAGAAGTGCAAAGACGGGAGGAGAAGTGCTGAGAATAACGGAGAAGGGCAAAGACGGGCGGAGAAAGACGGAGAATACCGAAGAATGGCACAGACAGACGGAGAAGGGCAAACATGGGTGGAGAAGGCAAATACGGGCAGACGAGGGCAAAGATGGGCAAAGGAAGGCAAAGACAGGCGCTAGGAGGGCAAAGATGGGCGGACGAGGGCAAAGAGGGGCGGAGAAGGGCAAAGACTGGCGGAGAATGGCAAAGACGTGCGGAGAAGAGCAAAGACGGGCAGAGAATGGCAAAGACGGTCGGAGAATTGTGGAGAGTACCGGTGAATGGCAAAGAGGGGCAGAGAAGAGCAAAGACGGGCGGAGAAGGGCAAAGACAGGCGAAGAGTAAAGACAGGCGGACAATTGCAAAGGAGGGCGGACAAAGGCAAAGACGGGCGCACAAGTGCAAAGATGGGTGGAGAAGGGCAAAGACGGTTGGACAAGGGCAAAAACAGGCGGACAAGAACAAAGACGGCGGTAGAAGGGCAAAGACAGACAGAGAAGGGCAAAGACGGGCGGACAAGTGCAAAGAGGTTTAGACAAGGGCAAAGACAGTCTGAGAAATCCGGAGAATACTGGAGAAGTGCAAAGACAGGTGGAGAAGGGCAAAGACAGATGGAGTAGAGCTAAGACTGGCGGACAAGAGCAAAGACAGGTTGAGAAGGAAAAAGACGGGCAGAGAAGTGCGGAGAATACCAGAGAAGGGCAAAGACGGGCGGAGAAGGGCAAAGATGGGTGGAGAATGGCAAAGACGGGCGGAGAAGGGCATAGACGGGCGGAGAAGGGCATAGACGGGCGGAGAAGGGCATAGACGGGCGGAGAAGGGCATAGACGGGCGGAGAATTGCAAAGACAGTGGGAGAAGTGAAAAGACGGACAGAGAAGTGCAGAGAATACCAGAGAAGCGCAAAGACTGGCGGAGAAACGCTAAGTCGGGCGGAGAAGAGCATAGACGTACAGAAAAGGGTAAAGACGGGCAGAGAAGGGCAAAGACGAGCGGAGAAGGGCTAAAACGGGCAGAGAAGTGTGGTGAATAACGGAGAAGGGCAAAGTCGGGTGGAGAAGAGCAAAGAAGGGCGGAGAAGGGCAAAGACGGGCAGAGAAGGGCAAAGACGGGCAGAGAAGGGCAAAGAAAGGAAGAGAAGGGCAAAGATGGGCGGAGAAGGGCGAAGATGGGCGGAGAATGGCAAAGACGGGGGGAGAAGTGCAAAGACGGGGTAAAAGGCCAAAGACGGGCAGAGAAGGCCAAAGACGGGCGGAGAAGGGCAAAGACGGGCGCAGAAGGGCAAAGAAAGGCGGACAATTGCCAAGACGGTCGGACAAAGGCAAAGACGGTTGCACAAGTGATAAGACGGGCGGACAACGGCTAAGAAGGGCTGACAAGTGCAAAGATAGGTGTAGAAGGGCAAAGACGGTCGGACAAGGGCAGAAACATGCGGACAAGAACAAAGACAGGGGCGAAGGGCAAAGACGGGCGGAGAAGGGTAAAGACGGGTGGAGAAGGGTAAAGACGGGTGGAGAAGGGCTAAGACGGGTGGAGAAGTGTAAAGACGGGCGGAGAAGTGAAAAGATGAGCAGAGAAGAGCAAAGTCGGGCGGACAAGTGCAAAGACAAATGGACAAGTTTAAAGAATGTCGGAGAAGGACAAAGACGGGCGGAGAAGGACACAGACGGGAGGAGAAGTGCAAACAAGTGCGGAGAATGCAAAGACGGGCAGAGAAGGGCAAAGACGAGCAATGACGGGTGGAGAAGCACAAAGTCGGTCATAGAAGAGCAAAGACATGCGGAAAAGGGCAAAGATGGGCGAAGAAGGGCAAAGATGGGCGGAGAAGGGCAAAGACGGGGGGAGAAGGGAAAAGACGGGGGGAGAAGGGCAAAGACGGTAGGAGAAGGGCAAAGACGGGGGGAGAAGGGCAAAGAGGTTTAGACAAGAGCAAGGACAGTCTGAGAAATCCCAAGAATACCGGAGAAGTGCAAAGAGAGACGGAGAAGGGCAAAGTCGAGTGGAGAAGAGCAAAGAAGGGCAGAGAAGGGCAAATACGGGTGCATAAGCGCAAAGACGGGCAGAGAAGGGCAAAGACGGGCGGAGAAGGGCAAAGACGGGAGGAGAAGATCAAAGACAGGAGGAGAAGTGCAAAGAAAGGCGGACAATTGCCAAGACGATTGGACAAAGACAATGACGCACGAAGTCGGTCGGAGAAGAGCAAAGACATGCGGAGAAGGGCAAAGACGGGCGGAGAAGGGCAAAGACGGGCGGAGAAGGGCAAAGACGGGCGGAGAAGCGCAAAGAAGGGCGAAGAAGCGCAAAGAAGGGCGAAGAAGCGCAAAGAAGGGCGAAGAAGCGCAAAGACGGGCGGAGAAAGGCAAAGACGGGCAGAGAAGGGCAAAAACGGGCAGACAAGGGCAAAGACAACCGGAGAAGAGCAAAGACGGGCGGACAACGGCAAAGAAGTGCGGACAAGGGCAAACATGGGCGGAGAAGGGCTAAAAGAGTCTGACAAGGGCAAAAACGGGCGGACAAGAACAAAGACGGGGGAGAAGGGCAAAGTCGGGCGGAGAAGGGCAAAGACGGGCGGAGAAGGGCAAAGACGGGCGGAGAAGGGCAAAGAGGAGCGGACAAGGGCAAAGAGGAGCGGACAAGGGGAAAGAAGGGTGGATAAGGGCAAAGAGGGCCGGACAAGGGCAAAGAGGGCCGGACAAGGGCAAAGAGGGTCGGAGAAGGGCTAAAAGTGTCTGACAAGGGCAAAAACGGGCGGACAAGAACAAAGACGTGGGAGAAGGGCAAAGGCGGCCGGAGAAGGGCAAAGACGGCCGGAGAAGGGCAAAGACGGGCGGAGAAGGGCATAGAGGGGCGGAGAAGGGCAAAGACGGGCGGAGAAGGGCAAAGACGGGCAGAGAAGGGCAAAGACGGGCAGAGAAGGGCAAAGACGGGCAGAGAAGGGCAAAGACGGGCAGAGAAGGGCAAAGTAGGGTAGAGAAAGGCAAAGTAGGGCAGAGAAGGGCAAAGACGGGTGGAGAAGGGCAAAGACGGTCGGAGAAGGGCATAGACAGACAGAGAAGGGCAAAGACAAGCAGAAAATTGCAAAGACAGTGGGAGAAGTGAAAAGACGGTCAGAGAAGTGCAGAGAGTACCAGAGAAGTGCAAAGACGGACGGACAAGGGCAAAGACAAGTTGAGAAGGGCAAAGATGGGCAGAGAAGTTCAGAGAATACCAGAGAACTGCAAAGACAGGTGGAGAAGCGCAAAGACTGGTGGAGAAATGCTAAGTCGGGCGGAGAAGAGCAAAGACGTACGGAAAAGGGTAAAGACGGGCGGAGAAGGGCAAAGACGAGCGGAGAAGGGCTAAAACGGTCGGAGAAGTGTGGAGAATAACAAAGAAGGGCAAAGAGAGGCAGAGAAGGACAAAGTCGGGTGGAGAAGAGCAAAGACGGGAGGAGAAGCGCAAAGATGGGCAGAGAAGGGCAAAGATGGGAGGAGAAGGGCAAAGACGGGCGGAGAAATGCAAAGACGGTCGGACAAGGGCAAAAACAGGCGGAAAAGAACAAAGACAGCGGTAGAAGGGCAAAGACAGACAGAGAAGGGCAAAGACGGGTGGAGAAGCGCAAAGACGGGCGGAGAAGCGCAAAGTCGAGTGGAGAATTGCGGAGAGTACCGGCGAATGGCAAAGATGGGTGGAGAAAGGCAAAGTCGGTCAGAGAAAGGCAAAGAAGTGCTGAGAGTGGCAAAGACAGGCGGAGAAGGGCAAAGACAGGTGGAGAAGGGTAAAGACGGGCGGAGAAGGGCAAAGACAGGCTGACAAGGGCAAAGACGGGTGGAGAATTGTGGAGAGCATTAGAGAAGGGCAAAGACGGGCGGAGAATAGCAATGTCGGGCAAAGAAAGGCAGACGACACAGACGACACAGATGTTATAAATGACAATGAGGTAAAAATAGAAACAGAAGACACAGAGAAAGTTGACAACACATACAACAAGACATTATAAATGAAAATGATGTGACAATATACACAGACGACACAAACGACACAGACAACACAGACAACAAAGATGACACAGGCATTATTTATGACAATGATGTCACAATAGACACTGCTGACGCAGACAACACAGACGACAATGACATTAAAAATGACAATGATGTCACAATAGACACAGAAAACACAGATGACACAGACGACACAGATGACACAGACTTTATAAATGACAATGATGTCACAACAGACAGAGAAGACACAGACATTATAAGTGACAATATCACAATAGACACAGACGAGAGACTACATAGACGACACAGAAGACAGAGACATTGTAAATGACAGTGATGTCACAATAGACACAGATGACACAGACAACACACACATTATAAATGACAATGTCACCGCAAACGACACAGACGACAAAGACATAAAAACTACAATGATGTAACAATAGACATAGAAGACACAGACATTAAAAATGAAAATTATCTCACAATAGACACAGATGACACAGAAGACAGATGCGACACAAACGAATGACATTAGTAATTACAATGATGTCACAATAGACACAGACGACACAGACAACACAGAGGAAAGACGACTTATGCAACAAAGGCATTATAAATGATAATGATGTCACAATAGACACAGACAACACAGACCACACAGACATTATAAACTACAAAGATGTCACAATAGACACAGACAACACAGACGATACAGAAGACAAAAACATTATAAATGACAGTGATGTCACAATAGACAGAGACGACACAGACATTATAAATGGCAATGATTTAACAATAGAAACAGAAGACACAGATGCCACATGCTTTATAAATAAAAATGATGACAAAATAGACACAGACGACAAAGACAACACAGAGGATACAGACTTTATAAAAGAAAATGATATCACAATACACAGAGAGGACACAGACGACACAAACTTTATAAATGACAATGTTGTCATAATAAACACAGACGACACAAACATTATAAATTACAATGAAGTCACAATAGACACAGAAGACACAGATATTATAAATGACAATGATGTCACAATAGACACAGATGACAAAGACTACATAGACGACACAGATGACAAAGACATGATAAAGACAATGATGTCACAATAGACACAGACGACAGATATTATAAATGACAATGAAGTCAAAATAGACACTGGTGACACAATACACAGACAAAGACATTATAAATGACAATGATGTCACAATAGACACAGATGACACAGAATACACAGACGACAGAGACATAATTTATGACAAAGATTTCACAATAGGAACTAACGACACAGACGACACAGACATTGTAAATGAAAATGATGTCACAATAGACACAGACGAGAGACGAAACAGATGACACAGACCACACAGAAATCATTATGACAATGATGTCACAATAGACACAGACAACACAGTTGACACAGACGACAAAGACATAAATTACAATGACGTCACAATAGACACAGATGAAAGAGATGACAGAGACTTTATAAATGACAATGATGCCACAATAGACACAGATGACACAGACAACACAGAGGACAGAGACGACATATGCAAAAAAGACATTATTAAAGAAAATGATGTCACAATACACACAGACGACACATACATTATAAATGGCAATAATGTCACAATAGACACAGACAAATGAGATGACAGAGACGACACAGACATTACAAATGGTAATGATGTAACAATAGACACAGACAAAAAAAATTTATAAATGACAACTATGTCACAATAGACACAGACGATACGCTCTTTATAAATGACAATGGTGTCAGAATAGACACATGCGACACAGACATTATATATGACAATGATGTCACAATAGATACAGACGACACAGACGGCACATACATTATAAATGACAATGATGTCAAGATAGACACAGACGATAGAAAACACAGACATTATTAATGAAAATTACGTCACTATAGACACAGACGACACAGACATTATAAATTACATGATGTCATAATAGACAGAGATGACACAGACTACATAGATATTATAAATGACAATGATGGCACAAAAGACACAGACGACACAGACATTATAAAGGACAACGGTGCCAAAATAGGCACAGACGTCACTGACTACAAAGACACTAAAATTGACAATTAAGTCACAATAGACACAGATGACACGGACGACACAGATATTATAAATGACAATTTTTTAACAATGAAACAGATGACATACACATTATACATGACAATGATATCACAATAGACATAGACGACAGACATTAGAAATGCAAATGATTTCACAGTAGACACAGACGACAAAGAAATTATAATTGACACTGCTGTCACCATAGACACAGATGACACAGATGACACAGACAACACAGATAATATAAATTGAAATGCTGTCACAATAGACACCGACGACACAGACACAGAAGTCACAGACATTATAAATGACATTGATGTCACAATGGACACAGACGACATAGACAACACAGACATTATAAATGAAAATGATGTCACAATAGACACAGATGACACAGAAGACAGAGAAGACACAAACATTATAAATGATAATGATGTCACAATAAACACAGAAGACAAGACAGAGAGGACACAGACATTTTAAATGACAGTGATGTCACAATAGACACAGACGACTCCGTCATTATTAGTGATAATGATGTCACAATAAACACAGATGACACAGACGACAGACGACACATATGACACAGACATTATAAGCGAAAATTATGTCATAATATACTCAGATTACACAGACGACACATACATTATAAATGACAATGATGTCAAAAGAGAGACAGACCACAGAGACCACACAGGTATTTTAAATGACGATGTCACAATAGACACAGATGACACAGACAACACAGTATATATGACAATGATGTCACAATAGACACAGACCACACAGACATAATAAATTACAATGATGTCACAATAGACACAAACAACACAGACATAATAAATTACAATGATATCAGAATAGACACAGACGACACAGACATTATAAATGACAATGATTTCACAATAGACACAGATGACACAGATGTGATAAATGACAATGATTTCACAATAGACACAGACGACACAGATGACAAAGACATTATAAAAGACAATGATGTCACAATCGACACAGACAACGCAGCTGACACATTCATTATAAATGACAATGTTGTCAAAATAGACACAGACCACACAGACCACACAGACCACACAGATGACACAGATACTATAAATGACAATGGTATCACAATAGTCACAGATGACACAGACGACACAGACATTATAAATGACAATGATTTCACAATAGACACAGACGACATACGACACATATTATAAATGAAAATTATGTCACAATAGACACAGATGACACAGATGGCACAGACAACACAGACATTTTAAATAACAATGATGTCACAATAAACACTGTCAACTCAGACGAAAGAGATAATTTTAATGAAAATTATGTTACAATAGACACAGACGACACAGAAGACAGAATATATAAATGACAATTATGTCACAATAGACACAGACAACACAGACATTATAAATTACAATGATGTCACAATTGACACAGACGTCACAGAGGATACAGACCACACAGAAGACAGACGACACAGATATTACAAAAGAAAATGATGTTCACAATATACACAGATGACACAGATGACACAGGCATTATAAATTACAAAGATGTCACAATACACACGGACGACACAAATGACACAGACATAAGTGACAATGATGTCACAATAGACACAGACGACAAAGACGACACAGACATTATAAATGACAATGCTTACACAGACGACACAGATATTATAAATCAAAATGATGTCACAGTATACACAGATGACACAGACGACACAGACATTAAAATGACAATGATGTCACAATTGACACAGATGTCACAGAGGATACAGAGCACACAGAAAACAGACGACACAGATATTATAAATGACAATGATGTCACAATAGACAAAGATGACACAGACGACACAGGCATTATAAATTACAAAATGTCACAATACACAGAGATGTCACAAACGACACAGATATTAAAAATGACAATGATGTCACAATAGACACAGATGACAAAGATGACACAGACCTTATAAATCACAATGATTACACAGACGACACAGACATTATAAATGACAATGATGTCACAATATACACAGCTGACACAGACTACACAGACATTGAAATGACAATGATGTCACAAAAGCCACAGACGACAGAGACTTTATAAATTGAAATTATGTCACAATAAACACAGACAACATAGACCACAAAGACATTATAAATGACAATGATGTCACAAAACACAGACAACACATTTTATAAATGAAAATGATTACACAGACGATACAGACAATATAAATGACAATGATGTCAGAATAGACACAGATGACACAGACGACAGAGTCATTACAAATGACAATGATGTCAAAATAGACACAGACGAGAACGACTACACAGACTTTATAAATGAAAATTATGTCACAATAGACACAGACGACATAGAAGACACAGATATTATAAATGACAATGATGTCACAATAGACACAGACGACACAGACTGTATAAATGACAATGATGTTACAATAGACACAGATGACACACACGACACAGACGACACAAGCATTATAAATGACAATGACAGCAAAATCGACACAGATTACACAGACATTATCAATGACAATAATGTCACAATAGACACAGACAACACAGAGTATACCAATGACAGTGATTTCACAATAGACACAGAGGTCACAGACGACCAAGACTTTACAGAGGACACAGGAGACACCAACATTATAATTGAAAATGACATCACAATAGCAAAAGACGACACAGACGACCCAGAAGACACAGACTTTATAAATGATAATGATGTCAAAATAGACACAGATGACACACACATTATGAATGAAAATGTTTTCACAATAGACACAGATGACTCAGACGACACGGACGACACAGACATTATTAATGGCAATGATATCACAATAGACAAAGATGACACAGACGACACAGATGAAAAAATACGTTATAAATGTCAATGATATCACAAAAGATACAGACGACACAGACATTATAAATGACAATGTTGACACAATACACACCGAACACACGGATATTATAAAAGAAAATGACGTCACAAGAGACACAGACGACACAGATATTATTAATGACATCGATGTCACAATAGACACAGATGACTCAGACAACACAGACATTATGAATGAAAATGACATCACAATAGACACAGACGACAAAGACATTATAAATGACAATGATGTGACAATATACACAGATGACACAGACAAGACAGACTTTGTAAATGACAGTGAATTCACAATAGGCACAGAAATAACAGACGACAAAGACGACACAGATGTTAAATGGCAATGATGTCACAATAAACAGAGATGACACGGATGACACAGTATAAATGAAAATGATATCACAGATGACACAGACGACACAGACATTATAAATAACATTGATGTCACAATAGACAAAGACGAGACAGACCACACAGACATTATAAATGAAAATGGTGTCACAATAGACACAAACGACACAGACACAGACATACATGACAATGATATGACAATAGGCACAGACGACACAGACTACCCAGACATGATAAATTACAATCATTTCATAAAAGACACAGACGACACAGAACACACAGACATTAAAAATGACAATGATGTCACAGTAGACAAAGATGACACAGACATTATACATGAAAATTATTTCAAAAGACACACAGACGACACAGAAGACACCCATTATAAATGAAAATGATGTCACAATATAAAGAGACGACACAGACATAAACGACAATGCTATAAAAATTGACACAGATGACAGAGACGACACAGACAATATATATGAAAATTATGTTACCATAGACACTGACGACACAGATGACAGAAATGACACAGACAACTAAGACATTATAAATATCAATGATGTCAAACTAGACACAGACGACACTGAAGACAGACATTATGAATGACAATGAATTCACAATAGACAGAGAGGACACAGACGACAGAGACGAAACAGAAAATATAAATTACAATGGTTTCACAATAGACACAGACGACACATCCATTATAAATGATAATTATGTCACAATAGAAAAGACGACACAGACGACACTAATATTATAAAGGACAATGATGTCAAAATACACACAGATGACAGAGACGACATAGATGACACAGACGACGCAGACTTTATAAATGATAATGATGTCACAAGGGACTCAGACGACACAGACATTATAACTGACAATGATTTCACAATAGACACAGACGACACAGACATTATAAATGACAATGATGTCACAATAGACACAGATGACAAAGACAATATAAATGACAAAGATGTCACAATAGACACAGATGACACAGACGACACAGACATTATAAATGACTATGACGTCAAAATAGACACAGACGACACAGACATTATAAAAACCAATGATGACAGAAGAGAAACAGACAACACTGTCGACAGAAATTATAAACGAAAATGACGTCACAATAGACACAATAGACACAGACGACACTGACATTGTAAATGACACTGATTTTACAATAGACACAGACAACACAGACGACACAGAAATTATAAATGACAATGATGTCACAATAGAAATAGAAGACACAGACGACACTATTATAAATGACAATATCGCAGTCGACACAGGCGACAGACGTTAAAAATGACAATCATATCACAATAGACACAGATGACACAGACGACACAGACATTATAAATCACAATGATGTCGCAGTCGACACAGACAACACAGCTGACACAGACATTATAAATGGCAATGTTGTCAATCTAGACACTGACGACACAGAAGACGCAGACACTATAAATGAAAATGATGTTACAACAGACAAAGACGACACAGAGGACAGAGACAAAACGGACAATATAAATGACAACGACGTAACAATAGACACGGACGACACAGACGACACAGACATTATAAATGATGATCATGTAACAATAGACACAGAAGACACAGACGACACAGACTTTATGAATGATAATGATGTCATAATATAAAAAGACGACACAGAAGACATCGACATTATAAAATACAGTGATGTCACAATAGACACAGAAGACAGAGACATTATAAATGACAGTGATGTTACAATAGACACAGGCGACACAGACATTTTAAATGAAAATGATGACAAAATAGACATAGACGACACGGCACAGACTTTATAAATGACAGAGATGTCACCATAGATAGAGATGACACAGAAGACACAGACGACACAGACATTATTTATGACAATGATGTCATAATAAACACAGACGACACAGACGACACGGACGACAGACATTATAAATGACAATGATGTCACAGTAGACACAGACAACACAGACGAGAGAGACAACGCAGACGACACAGACGACAGAGAAACTATAAATGAGCATTATGTCACAATAGACACAGAAGACCGAGACGACACAGTGGACACGGACATAATACTGACAATGATGTCACAATAGACAGACGACACCGACACAATAAATGACAATCATATCACAATAGACACAGAGGACACAGAAATAATAAATGAAAATTATGTCACTATAGAACAGACAACACAGATGACACAGACGACACAGATATTATTAAAGACAATGATAACACAAAAGATATAGGTGACACAGACAATACAGACAACACAGACATTATAAAAGTCAATGAAGTCACTATAGAAATAGACGGCACAGATGACACAGACATTATAAATAATAATGAAGTCAAAATAGACTCAGAAGACACAGACGACACAGAATACACAGACATTATTAATCACAATGATGTCACAATAAAAACAGACGACAAAGATATTATAAATGAAAATGACGTCAAAATAGACACAGACGACACGGATGACACAGACGACAGAGACATTATAAATAACAGTCATGTCACAAAAGACACAGACGAGACAGATGAAACAGACACCATAAAAGACAATGATGTCAAAATAAACAAAGACGACACAGTAAACACAGACTTTATAAATGACAATGATGTAACAATAGCCACAGTCGACAAAGACGACACAGACGACACAGACATTATAAATGACAATGTTGTCAAAATAGACACAGACGACACAGACAACATAGACATTATAAATGAAATTGATGTCACAAGAGACAAAGACAACAGAGACGGCACTGTTATTACAAATGAAAATGATGTCAAAATAGACACAGACGACACAGATGACACAGACTTCATAAATGATAATGATGTCACAATAGACACAGACGACAGAGAAGACACAGACATTATAAATGACACTGATGTCACCATAGATACAGACGACAGAGACAACACAGACGACACAGACATGTTAATTAAGAGTGATACCACAACAGATACAGATGACAGATGACACAGAAGACGTAGAGGAAACAGACGACACAGACGTTATAAATGAAAATGTTGTCACGATAGACATAGACGACTAAGACGACAGAGACGACACAGACATTATAGGTGAAAGTGATTTCACAATTGACACAGATGACACAGACATTATAAATGAAATTGATGTCACAATAATCACAGATGACACAGACGACACAGACTTTATAAATACAACGATGTCACAATAGACACAGACGACACATGACACAGACGACTTAGACGACAGAGACGTTATAAATGACACTGAAGTCACCAGAGACACAGACGATAGAGACGACACAGACATGTTATTAAACAGTGATACCACAAAAGATACAGACAACAGATGACACAGAAGACATAGAGGAAACAGACGACAGAGACGTTATAAATGAAAATGATGTCACGATAGACATTGACGACTAAGACGACACAGATGACACAGACATTATAAGTGAAAGTGATGTCACAATTGACACAGAAAACAGAGAGGACAAAGAGGATACAGACGACACAGATATTATAAATGACAATGGTATCACAATAGACACAGATGACACAGATTACACAGTCATTATATATTACACTTAAGACAGACAGACGACAAAGATATTTAAAAGGACAATAATGTCACAATATACACAGACGACACGGATATTATAAATGTCATAATAGACACCGACGACACAGACGACAGAGATATTGACAATGATGCCACAATAGACACAGACGATGCAGATGACACAGGCGTTATAAATGTCTATGATGTCATAACAGACACAGAAACACAGACGACACAGACATTATAAATAACGAAGATGTCACAATAGACACAGACAACAGAGACCTTTTAAATGACAATAATGTCTCAATGTACACAGACGACAGAAGAAAAGGACATTATAAATGACAATGATGTCACAATAGACACAACAGACACAGACGACACAGACAATATAAATGAAAATTATGTCACAATAGACACAGACGATACAGTTGACACAGACATTATAAATGAAAACGATGTTCTAATAGACACAGACGACAGACATTATAAATGACAATGATGTCACAATAGACATAGACAACATAGACGACACATCGTTAATGACAATGATGTCACATGAGACACAGACGATACATATACTATAAATGACAATGATGTCACAGGAGAAACAGATGACACAGACTTTATAAATTACAATGATGTTAAAATAGACACCGATGAGAGTCATTATAAAAGAAAATGATGTCACAATAGATAGAGATGACACAAAATACAAAGACGATATAGACTTTAATAACGACAATGATGTCAGAATAAACACAGACGACACAGACCTCAGACAATATAAATGGCAATGATGTCACAATAGACACAGGCTACACAGACTTTATAAATTACAATGATGTCATAATAGACGCAGACGACACAGACCACACAGACATTATAAATGACAATGATGTTACATTAGAAACAGCTGACACAGACATTAAAAATGAAAATCATATCAGAATAGACACAGACGACACAGACATTATAAAAGAGAATGATTCCAAAAAAGACGACACAGACTACACAGACAACACAGACATTATAAATGACAATGATGTCACAATAGAAAAAGATGACACATACGACAAAGACATTATAAATGACAGTGATGTCACAATAGACACAGACAACACAGACATTATAAATGACAATGATGTCACAATAGACACAGACAACACAGACCACACAGATATAATAAATGACAATGAAGTTCAGAATATACACAGACGACACAGATGACACAGACATTATAAATGACACTGATGTCACTATAGACACAGATGACGCAAACATTATAAATGACAATGATATCACAAAAGACACAGACGACACATACGACAACGACGATAGAGACGACACAGAAGACACAGACAATGTAACTGACAATGATGTCTCAAAAGACAAGGACGACACAGGTGACAAAGACATTATAAATGACAATGATTTAAAAAAAGACACATACAACACAGTCATTATAAATGACAATGATGTCACAATATAAATAGATGACACAAACGACACAGATATTATAAATGACAATAATGCCACAATAGACA
Source organism: Phaenicophaeus curvirostris (assembly GCF_032191515.1). NCBI lineage: Eukaryota > Metazoa > Chordata > Aves > Cuculiformes > Cuculidae > Phaenicophaeus > Phaenicophaeus curvirostris. Next base: position 1,750,723 of record NC_091410.1, read on the forward strand.
CAGACAACACAGAAGACATAGGCATCATAAAATAAAAAATGTCACAATGGACACAGACGACACAGACATTAAAAATGACAATAATGTCACATTGACACAGAAGACACCGACATTATATACAATGATGTCACGCTAGACACAGACGAAACAGACATTAAAAATGACAATGATGACACAATATACAGAGATGACACAGATGACAAAGACATTAAAAAAGACAAAGTTGTCACATTACACCGAAGACACAGATGACACAGATATTATATATGACAATGATGTCACAATATACACAGAAAACACAGACGACACAGACATTATAAATGATATCGATGTCACAATAGATGCAGACAAGAGACAAGACAGAAGACACTGACATTATTATGACAATGATGTCACAATAGACACAGACAACGCAGACGACATAGACGACACAGACAATATAATTGACAATGATGTCACCATAGACACAGAAGAAAAAGACGACACAGACGACACAGACTCCACAGACATTAAAAATGACATTGATGTCACAATTGACACAGACGAAAAAGACATTATAGATGACAATTATGTCACAATAAACAAAGGTGACACAGACGACACAGAAGACACAAATTATTAATGAGAAGGATTGAACAATAGACACAGAAACACAGACGACACAGACATTATAAATGACAAAGATGTCACAATAGACACAGATGAAACGACGACACAAGCATTATAAACGACAATGGTGTAACAATAGACACAGACAACACAGACGACATAGAGGACACAGACATATAATACAATGATGTTGCAATAATCACAGATGACACACACAACACAGACATTACTAATAAAATTAATTCCAATAGACATAGACGATAGAGACGACACGGATGACACAGACATTATAAATTAAAATGATGTCACAATAGAAACAGATGACACAGACGACACAGTCATTACAAATGACAATGATGTCAAAATAGACACAGATGACAACGACTACACAGATATTATAAATGAAAATGATGTCACAATAGACACAGACGACAGATATTAAAAATGACAATGATGTCACAATACACACAGACGATACAGGCGACAGACATTATATATTACAGTGATGTCATAATAGACAGATACAAAAAAGACGACACAGACATTATAAATGAAAATGATTTCACAATAGACAGAGACGACAGAGATATTTTAAATGACAATGATGCCACAATAGACAAAACGACACATACGACTCAGACATTATAAATGACAATGATGTCACAACAGACAATAACGACACAGAAAATATAAATGACTATGATGTCACAATAGACACAGACATTATAAATGAGAATGATGTTACAATATACACAGACGACAAAGACATTAATAATGACAATGATGTCACAATAGACACCGACGACACAGGCATCATAAGTGACAATGATGTCACAATAGACTCAGACGACACAGACATTATAAACGACAATGATGTCACAATAGACACAGAGGACACAGACGACCCAGATATTATAAATGAAAATGATGTCACAATAGATGCAGATGACACAGATGACACTGATATTGTAAATGAAAATAATGTCACAATAGACGCAGACGCCATAGACAACACAGACATAATTAATGACAATGATGTAAAAATAGAAACTGATGACACAGACATTATAAATTAAAATGATTTCAAAATAGACACAGAAGACACAGACTTTATAAATGACAATGATGTCACAACAGACAGAGACGACACATACGACACAGACATTATAATTGTCAATGATTTTCAAATTGACACAGATGACAAAGACATTATAAATAGCAATGATATTACAATAGACACAGATGAAACAGACATTATAAATGAAAATGATGTTAGAGTTGACACAGACGAAAAAGACGACACAGACCTTATAAATGAAAATGATATCACAATAAACACAGATGCCAGAGGTGACACAGAAGTTCAAACATGACACAGACGACACAGACATAAAAAATGACAATTATATCAAAATAGACCAGACGACACAGATATTATAAATGACAATGATGTCACAATAGACTCAGACGACACAGACATTATAAATGACAGTGATGTCAAAATAGACACAGACGACACAGACATTATAAATTACGGTTATATCTCAATAGACAGAGAAGACACAGATGACATAGATGACACAGACAACACAGATATTATAAATGACAAAGATGTCACAATAGACACAGACGACACAGACATTATAAGTGATATTTATGTAACAATACACACAGATGATACAAATGACACAGGCATTATAAATGACAATGATCATAGAATCATAGAATAACCAGGTTGGAAGAGACCCACCGGATCATCGAGTCCAACCATTCCTATCAAACACTATACCATGCCTCTTAGCACCTCGTCCACCCGTGCCCTAAACACCTCCAGGGAAGGTGACTCAACCACCTCCCTGGGCAGCCTCTGCCAGGGACCAATGACCCTTTCTATGAAGAACATTTTCCTAATGCCCAGCTTAAATCTCCCCTGGCTGAGCTTGAGGCCATTCCCTCTTGTCCTGTCCCCTGTCACTTGGAAGAAGAGACCAGCACCCTCCTCTCTACAACCTCCTTTCAGGTAGTTGGAGAGAGCAATGAGGCCTCCCCTCAGACTCCTCTTCTCCAGGCTAAACAACCCCAGCTCTTTCAGCCGCTCCTCGTAAGACCTGCTCTCCAGCCCCCTCACCAGCTTTGTTGCTTTTCTCTGGACTCGTTCCAGAGCCTCAACATCCTTCTTGTGGTGAGGGGCCCAGAACGGAACACAGGATTCGAGGAGCGGTCTCACCAGTGCCGACTACAGAGGGAGGATAACCTCCCTGGACCTGCTGGTTACGCTGTTTCTGATACAAGCCAAGATGCCATTGGCCTTCTTGGCCACCTGGGCACACTGCTGACTCATGTTCAGTCGCTGTCAACCAACATGCCCAGGTCCCTCTCCTCCAGGCAGCTTTCTAGACAGACTTCTCCTAGTCTGTAGCACTGCATAGGGTTGTTGTGCCCCAAGTGCAGGACCCGGCACTTGGCCTTGTTAAACCTCATGCCATTGGACTCTGCCCAGCAGTCCAGCCTGTTTAGATCCCTTTGCAGAGCCTCCCGACCCTCCAGCAGATCGACACTTCCACCCAGCTTAGTGTCGTCCGCAAACTTGCTAAGGGTGCACTCGATTCCTCCATCCAGGTTATTGATAAAGACATCGAACAGGGCTGGACCCAGCACTGAGCCCTAGGGAACCCCACTTGTCACTGGCCTCCAATTGGATTTCACACCGTTTACCACCACTCTCTGGGCCCGACCATCCAACCAGTTTTCCATCCAGGAGAGTGTGCACCTGTCCAGGCCAGAGGCTGACAGTTTCTCAAGCAGAATGCTGTGAGAAACTGTGTCAAAGGCTTTACTGAAGTCCAGGAAGACCACATCCACAGCCTTTCCCTCATCCAGCAGCCGAGTCACTTTGTCATAGAAGGCAATCAGGTTAGTTTGGCAAGACCTACCTTTTGTGAACCCATGTTGACTGGACCTGATCACCCAGTTCTCTTGCATGTGCTTCATGATCGCACTCAAGATCACCTGCTCCATGACTTTCCCTGGCACTGAGGTCAGACTGACAGGCCTGGAGTTTCCTGGGTCCTCCCTGCGACCCTTCTTGTAGATGGGCACAACATCAGCCAGCCTCCAGTCCAGTGAGACTTCCCCAGTCAGCCAGGACTGTTGGAAGATGATGGAAAGAGGTTTGGCCAGCACATCCGCCAGCTCCTTCAATACCCTTGGGTGAATCCCGTCCGGCTCCATAGACTTGTAGGTGTCTAGTTGGGCTAGCAAGGCTCTGACCACCTCCTTTTGGATCACGGGAGCCTCATTATGCTCCTCCAGCTCCTGGGTTTGTACACAGACGGAATGACCCTCCTTACAAATAAAGACTGAGGCAAAGAAGGCATTAAGTACCTCAGCATTTTCCTCATCCCCAGTCACTGTTGTTCCTTCTGTGTCCAATAGGGACTGGATGGTCTCCCTAGTCCTCCTTTTATTATGTATATGTTTGTAGAAAGATATTTTGTTATCTTTCACAGAATTGGCCAATCTGATTTCTAGCTGAGCCTTAGCCCTTCTGATTTTTTCCCTACACAATATGTCACAATAGACACAGACGACACAGATTTTATAAATTAAAATGATATCAAAATAGACACAGACGACAAAGACATTATAAATGAAAAAGATGTCTCAATAGACACAGAAGACACAGACATTATAAATGACAATAAAGTCACAATAGACATAGACTCAGACGACACAGACACTATAAACTACAATGATGTCACAATAGACAAAGACTAGACAGACGACACAGACAACAGATATTATAAACGACAATGATGTCACAATAGACACAGACGACACAGACGACCCAAAGGACACAGATATTATAAATGAAAATGATGTCACAATATTCACAGACGACACACACGATGCAGACATTATAAATGAAAATGACGTCACAATAGACAAAGACGACAGAGATGACACAGACAAAAGAGACATTATAAATGACAAAGATTCCACAATAGACACAGACGATACAGACGATAGAGACGACACAGACGACAGTAATTCTAAATAAAAATGAGGTCACAGAAGACACAGAAACATTATAAATGACAATGATATCACAACAAAAACAGATGACAGACATTATAAATGACAATGATGTTACAATAGATACAGACGACAGAGACGACAAAGACTTTATTAATGGAAATGATTTCACAATAGACAAAGACGACACAGATGACACAAATGACACAAAAGACACAGATATTATAAATGACAATGATGTCACAATAGACACAGAAGACAGACTTTATAAATGACAATGATGTCACAACAGAAACAGATGACAAAGACATAATAAATGACAATTACGTTAAAAAAACATACAGAAGATACAGAAGACTCAGACATTATACATGAAAATTATGTCAAAATCTAGAAGACACAGATATTATAAATTACAGTGATGTCAAAATAGACACAGACGACACAGACGACAGACATTCTAAATGAAAAAGATGTCACAATAGACACAGCTGACATAGACGACACAGACTTTATAAATGACAGTGATGTCACAATAGTCAAAGACGACACATATGACAAAGACATTGTAAATGAAAATTATAGAAAAAAACATAAAAATGATACAGACCATTCAGACATTATACATGAAAATGATGTCAAAATGTACATAGATGACACAGACATTATAAATTACAATGATGTCAAAATAGACACAGATGACACAGACGACAGTCATTCTAAGTGAAAAAGATGTCACAATAGACACAGACAACACAGACGACAAAGATGACACATGACACAGACATTATAAATGACAATGATGTCAAAATAGACACACAACACAGATGACAATATACATTATAAATAAAAATGATTTCAAAACAGACACAGAGAACACAGAAATTTGAAATGACAATGATGTCACAATAGACAAAGAAGACACAGAAGACAGACTTTATAAATGAAAATGCTGTCACAGTAGACACAGACGACACAGACATTATAAATGAAAAGGATGTCAAAATTTATACAGACGACACAGATGACAGACATTATAAAAGAAAATGATGTCACAATAGACAAAGACAACACAGATATTATAAATGAAAATGACGACAAACTAGAAACAGATGACACAGATGACGCAGACGACAAAGACATTATTAATTAAAACGATGTCATAAAGTACACAGATGACACAGACATTATAAATGACAATGATGTCACAATAGACCAGATGACACAGATGACACAGACATTATAAATGACTATAATGTCACAATATACACAGACGACACAGACCACAGAGATATTATAAATGACGATGATGTCACAATAGACACAGATGACACAGACAATATAAATGACAATGATGCCAAAATAGAAAAAGATTACACAGACGACAAAGACGACACAGACATTATAATTGAAAATGATGTCACAACAAAGAAGACACAAACATTATAAATGACAATGATGTCACAACAGAAAAAGACGACAAAAACGACACAGACAACACAGACATTATAAATAACAATGATTTCAAAATACACAAAGACGACACAGACATTATAAATTACAATGATGTCACAATAGACACAGACGACACAGAAATTATAAAAGAGAATTAGGTCAAAATTGACACAGACGAGACAGACGAAAATATCATTATAAATGACAACGATATCAAAATAGACACAAGCATCTCAGATGACACAAACGACACAGATATTATTAATGACAATGATGTCACAATAGACAAAGATGAAAAAGATATTATAAATGACAATGACGTCAAAATAGAAACAGACAACAGAGACAACACAAACATTATAAATGACAATGATGTTACAAAAGACACAAGCGATACAGAAGATACAGACATTATAAATGAAAATGATGTCTCAATTGACACAGACGACACAGACAACACAGACGACACATCATTATAAATGGAATTGTTTTCACAGTAGACAGAGACGACACAGACATTTTAAATGACAATGATGTCACAATAGACACAGCTAACACAGATGACCCAGAAGACACAGACATTATAAATAAAAACGATGTCACAATAGACACAGACCTTATAAATGACAATGATGTCACAATAGACACAGACGACACAGACATTATAAAAGACTATGATGTCACAATAGACACAGAAGACACAGACCACAGAGAGATTATATATGAAAATTATGTCAAAATAGACACAGACGAAACAGACATTAAAAATGACAATGATGCCAAAATAGACAAAGATTACACAGACGACAAAGACAACATAGACATTATAATTGAAAATGATGTCACAATAGACACAGATGACACAGACATTATAAATGACAGTGATGACAAAATACATACAGATGACAGACAAAACTGTCATTATATATGACAATGATATCACAATAGATACAAACAACTCAGACGACAAAGACATTATAAATGACAGTGATATCAAACTAGACATAGACGACACAGATGACACTGATATTATAAATGACAATGATGTCAAAATAGACACCGACGACACAGACATTATAAATGGCAATGATGTGACAAGACAAACAGAAGACACACGTGACACAGACATTAAAAATGACAAAGATATCACAATAGACAGAGACGATACAGACGACAGAGATGACACAAACAACACAAACACTATAAAAGACAATGATGTCGCAATAGACACTGACATTACAGATGACAAAGTCATTATAAATTAAAATGATGTCACAATAGACATGGACGACACAGACGACACAGACATTATAAATGACAATTATGTCACAAGAGACACAGATGATACAAATGTTATACATGACAATGATGCCAAAACAGACACAGACGACACAGACACAGACATTATAAATGACAATGATGTCACAATAGACACAGACGACACGGACCACACAGACATTATAAATGAAATAGATTTCACAATAGACACAGATGACACAGACAGTATAAATGACAATGATGTCAAAAAAGACACAGACATTATAAATGATAAAGATGTCACTATAGACTCAGACGACACAGACATTAAACATGACAATGAGGTCACAATAGACAGAGACGTCACAGACATTATAAATGACAAAAATTTCAAAACAGACACAAACGACAGACGACACAGACATTATAAAGACAATCGTGTCAAATTATACACAGAAGAGAAAGACGACAGAGACGACACAGAAGAAAGAGACATTATAAATGACAAGGATGTCACAATAGACACAGACGTCAGACGACAGAGACTAAAGAGATGACACAGATACTGTAAATTAATATTATGTCAAAATAGAAACAGAGGACACAGATAACACAGACACTATAAATGACAGAGATACCACAATTGACACAGACGACGCAGACGAGAGAGACATTATAATTGACTATGATGTCACTATAGACACAGACATTAAAATAACAATGATGTCACAATAGACACAGATGACAAAGACATTTTAAATGAAAACGATGTCACCATAGACAAAGATGACACAGACAACACAGACATTACAAACGACAATGATGTCACAATAGACACAGAAGACACAGACGACAAAGACATAAATGACAATGATGTCAAAATATACACAGACGACAAAGAAATTATAAATGAAAATGATGTCACAATAGACACAGAAGACACAGACAACAGAGATGACACAGACATTATTAACAACAATGATGTCAAAATACACGCAGACGACACAGATTACACAGACATTCAAAAAATGATAATGATTTCATAATAGACACAGACGACAGACATTATAAATGAGAATGATGTCACAATAGACACAGACAGCACAGATGACACAGTTTTAAAAGACAAGGGAGACATTATAAATGACAATGATTTCAAAATAGAAACAGACGCCACAGACCACACAAAGGACACAAACAACACAGATAACACAGACGTTATAAATGAAAATGATGTCACAATAGACACAGAAGACACAAATGATACAGACGACAGAGACATGAATGACAATGATGGCACCATATACACAGACGACACAGAGGAGACAGATATTAAAAATTACAATGATGTCACAATAGACACAGAAGACACAGACATTTTAAATGACAATGCTGTCACCATAGACTATAATGACACAGACGCCACAGGCATTACTAATGACAATGATGTCACAATAGACACAGAATACACAGATGACAAAGATATTATAAATGACTATGATGTCACAATAGAGAAAGACCACACTCATGATACAGTCATTATTAATAACATAGATGTCACAATAGACACAGATGACACAGAAGATAAACACATAATAAATGACGATGATGTCACGATAGACACAGACGACACAGACACTTTTAAACATCGATGTCACAATGGACACAGATGACACAGATATTATAAATGAAAATGATATCTCAGTAGACAAAGACAATACAGAAGACAGACATTATATATGACAGTTTTCAAAATAGACACAAACAATGATGTCACAATATACAAAGACGACACAAAAGACACAGACATTATTAATGAAGATGACGTTACTACAGACACAGACGACACAGGCATTATAAATGAAAATGATGTCACTATAGACACAGACGACAGAAACGACACAGAAGACAAAACCATTATAAAAGACAATGATTTCACAGTAGACACAGACGACACACACGACACAGACATTATAAATGAAAATTATGGCAAAATAAACACAGACGACACAGACATCAGAGACAACACAGACAGTATAAATGACAATGATGTCCCAATAGACACAGACAACACAGATGACACAAATGACACAAAAGACACAGACATTATAAATGAAAATTATGGCAAAATAAACACAGACGACACAGACATTATACATGACACTGATGTCACAATAGACACAGACAACAGATGACATAGACGACACAGACATTATAAATGATAATGATGTCACTACAGAAACAGATGACAGACGACACAGAATTTATAACTGAAAATTATGTAACAATACACTCAGACGACACAGATGACACAGACATTATAAATGACAATGATATCACTGTAGACATAGACGACACACTCTAAACTACAATGATGTCACAATAGACAGACTAGACAGACAACACATACGACACAGACATTATAAATGACAGTGATGTCACAATATTCACAGACAATATAGACATTATACATGACAAATATGTCACAATACACACAGACAACACAGAAAACACAGACATTATAAATGACAATGATAACACAAAAAACACAGACGACACAGACTACACAGGCAACACAGACATTATAAAAGAAAATGATGTCACAATAAACACAGAGGATACAGACGATAGAGACGATACAGACCACAGACGACAGTCATTCTAAATGAAAATGATGTCAAAATAGACACAGAAGACACAGACGACACAGACATAATAAATGACAATGATGTCACAACAGACAGAGATGAGACAGGCGACAGATATTGTAAAAAAAATATGTCACAATAGAGAGATATAAATGACAGTGCTATCTGAATAGACACAGACAACACAGACGACACAGACGACACAGACATTATAAATGAAAATGATGTCAAAATAGACACAGACAACACAGACGACACAGACATTATAAATGACAAAGATGTCAAAATAGACGCAGACGACTCAGACATTATAAATGAAAATGATATCAGAATACACACAGACATTATAAATAACAATGATATCACAATATTTACAGATGACAGAGACAACACAGACATTATAAATTACAATGATATCACAATAGACACAGACAACACAGATGACACAGACCTTATAAATGACAATTATGTCACAATAGACACAGATGACACAGACATTATAAATGACAGTGATATCACGATATTCACAGATGAATACGACATAGACATTATAAAGGAAATGATGTCGGAATAGACACAGACAAAACAGACATTATTAATGAAATTATATCACAATAGACACAGACGACAGAGATGACACAGATGACACAGACATAATAAATGACAATGTCGCAATAGAAACAGACGACACAGACTACGGAGACATTATAAATGACAATGATATCACACAACACAAACGACACAGACATTATTAGTGTCATGCATGTCACAATAGACACAGAATTCACAGAGGACACAGACATTATATATGACATAGATTTCAAAATAGACACAGACGCGACAGACGACACAGAAAACACAGATGAATTCGATGACACAGACGTTGAAAATGTTGTCACAATAAACACAGACGAAAAAGACAACACAGACGACACAGACGACAAAGACTTTATAAATGAAAATGATGTCACAATAGACACAGAAGACACAGACGATATAGACGACAGAGACATGAATGACCATGATGTCACCATAGACACAGATGACACAGAGGAAACAGATATTATAAATTACAATGATGTCACAATAGACACAGATGACAAAGAAATTATAAATGTTAATGATTTCACAGTAGACACAGACGACACACACGACACAGACATTATAAATGACAATGATGTCACAGAAGACACAGACAGACTACAAAGACATTATAAATGAGAATGATGTCACAATCGACACAGACGACACAGACATTATATATGACAAGGATGTCACAGTAGATACAGACAGCACAGACAAAATAGATTACAAAGACGAGATACATTATAAATGACAAGGATTTCACAATAGACACAGAGGACACTAAAGACACAGACATTATAAATGACAATTAAGTCACAGAAGACAGAGACGACACAGAGGGCAGAGTTATTATAAAAGACAATGATGTCAAAATAGACAACTATGACAGAGATGATACAGATGACAAAGAAATTATAAATGACGATTTCACAATAGACAGACCATATCGAAGACACAGACATTATAAATGACAATGATGTCACGATAAACACAGACGACACAGAAGACACACATAAAAAATGACAATGATGTCACAATATACACAGACGACAGAGACGGCAAAGACATTATAAATGAAAATTATGTAACAATAGACACAGAAGATACAGACGACACAGACATTTTTAATGACAATGATGTCACAATATACACAGACAACACAGACGACACAAAGGACACAGACAGAACAGATAACTCAGATGACACAGATATTATAAATGAAAACGATGTCACAATAGACACAGAAGACACAGACATTTTAAATGACAATGCTGTCACCATAGACAATCATGACACAGACACCACAGATATTTCTAATGACAATGATGTCACAATAGACACAGACGGCACAGAAGACAAACATGACACAAAAGACACACACATTATAAATGACAATTATGACAAAATAAACATAGACGACACAGACATTATACATGACACTGATGAAACAATAAACAGAGACGACACAGATTACACAGACATTATAAATGACAATGATGTCACAATAGACACAGACGACTGAGACGACAGAGTTGACACAGACTACAAAGATATTATAAATGAAAATTAAATCACACTAGAAACAGACAACACAGACGACACAGAGGACACTCATGTAATAAATGACAATGATGTCACAGTAAACACAGATGACGCAGACGTCACAGACTATATAAATGACTATGATGTCACAATAGACACACTCAACACATATTATAAATAATAATTAAGTAACAATAGACAGATACGATACAGACGACAGAGACTACAAAGACATTATAAATGACAATGATGTCAAACTAGACAGAGACAACACAGACAAAACAGTGATTATAAATGACAGTGATGTCAAAATTGACACAGACGACACAGATGACAGAGATGACATACGACAAAGACATTATAAATGACAAAGGTGTCACAATAGAAACATGACCCAGATGACGCAGATGACTCAGACTTTATAAATAACGATGATGTCACAATAGACACAGACGACAAAGACGAAACAGATGACACAGAAGAAAAAGTCATTATAAATGACAATGAAGTCATAATAGACAAAGACAACACAGACGACACAGATATTATATATGACAAGGATGTCAAAATAGACACAGACGACAGAGATGACAAAGATGACAAAGACATTATTAATGAAAATGTTGTCACAATAGATACAGACGACACAGACTATAAATTACAATGATGTGGAAATAGACACTGAAGACACAGACATTATAAATGACAACGATGTCACAATAGACACAGACGACAGACAACAAAGACATTATAAATGACAATGATGTCACAATAGACAGAGACGACACAGACGACACAGACAATAGAAATGAAAATGATGTCACAATAGACACAGACACACATATATTATTAATGACATCGACATCACAATTGACACAGACCTCAGAGACAACACAGACCACACAGACATTATAAATGAAAATGATGTCAAAATACACACAGATGACAGACGACATTAACGACAATGATGACAGAGACGACACAGACATTACAAATTAAAATGTTGACACAATGGACACAGACGACACAGACGTTATAAATCATAGAATCATAGAATAACCAGGTTTGAAGAGACCCACTGGGTCATCAGGCCAAACCTTGAAAGTTGGCAGTTAAGGCACCCAGAGTGTGTTTAAATATTTTCATTTATTCGTTTCCTTTTCTTTCCCCCTTTTTTGTGTCAAGAACAGAGAAACATTTATCTGATATATAAATGCGCAAGAAAAGAAAAATAATCATGGCACATTCACAGGGCATGTGGAGACCATCAATCCAAAAAATATAATAAATATAAACTATAAAACCAATGGTATAGGACTTACATGCATCCTGCTTCCCTTACTTAAATGACAATGATGTCACAACACAAACAAATGACACAGACATTATAAATGACAATGATGTCAAAATACACACAGAAGACAGAGACGACACGGACATTATAAATGACAATGATGTCACAATAGACACAGACGACACAGACAACAAAGACATTATAAATGACAATGATGTCAAGATAGACTCAGACAGCACAGACAACACCGACATTATAAATGGCAATGATGTCACCGCAGACGGAGACGACACAGACGACATAGAGCACACAGACGACACAGACGACAAAGACGTAATAAATTAAAATGATGTTACGATAGACACAGAAGACACAGGCATTATAAATGACAATGATGTCACAACAGACACAGACGAGACAGACATTATAAATGACAATGATGTCACAATAGACATAGACGACTCAGAAGAGACAGACATTATAAATGACAATGAAGTCACCATAGACACAGACGACACAAACGACACAGATTACAAACATGATAAATGAAAGTGATGTCACAATAGAAACAGATGAGAAAGACATTACAAATGACAGTTTTTCACAATAGGCACAGACGACAGAGACAACACAGACGACACACATTATAATGTACAATGATGTCACAATAGACACAGAAGACACAGACTACAAAGACAGCATATATGAAAATGATGTCACTTTAGACACAGACAAGACAGACGACTCTGATATTATGACAATGATGTCACAATAAACACAGACGACACAGAAGACAGACATTAGAAATGAAAAGGATGTCAGAACAAAGACAGACAATAGAGATGAAAAAGATCTTATATATGACAACGATGTAACAATAAACACAGACGAGACATACAATAGAGACATTATAAACGAAAATGACGTCACCATAGACAATGACGAGACAGATGACAGAAACGACAGAGACGTTGAAGACACTATAAATGTCAACGATATCAAAATAGACACAGAGGACATAGACATTATAATGACAATGAATTCAAAATAGAAACAGACACGACACAGACATGATAAATGAAAATGACGTCACAATAGACACACACGACACAGACGAAACAGACAATACTGACGACACAGATATAAATGACAATGATGTCACAATTGACACAGAGGACACAGACGACAGGGATATTAGAAATGAAAATGATATCACAGTAGACACAGACGACACAGACATTAAAAATGACAAAGATGTCACAATAGACAAAGACGACACATACAACAAGACATTATAAATGAAAATGATGTGACAATATACACAGACGACACAAACGACACAGACGACAGATGACAAAATGACACAGGCATTATAAATGACAACGATGTCACAATAGACACACACGACAGATATTAAAAATGACAATGGTGTCACAATAGATACAGATGTCACAGACAACACAGACGACAGATGTTTCATATGACAATGATGTCTCAATAGACAGGGATGACACAGACAACACAGACATTATAAATTACACTGATGTAACAATAGACACAGATGTCAAAGACAACACAGACGATGCAGATGACTCCGAGGACATTGACATTATAAATAAATATGATGTCACAATAGACACAGATGGCACAGAAGACACAGACTTTATAAATGACAATGATGTCACAACAGACACAGAAGACGCAGATGTCAAAACCTTATAAATGACACTGATGTCACAGTAGACAGACGACAGAGAATACACAGAAGACTGACGCATTATTTATGACAATGATGTCACAATAGACACTGATGATGCAGACGACACAGACGACAAAGAATTATTAATGAAAATGATGTCACAATAGACAGAGACGAGAGATGAAGCAGAAGACAAAGACGACACAGAAATTATAATGACAATGATGTCACAATAGACACAGACAACACAGATGACCCAGAAAACACAGACGACACAGATGACACAGACATTATAAATGACAATGGCGTCACAATAGACACAGAGGACACAGACATTATAAGTGACAATGATATCACAATAGACACAGACGACACACATCACACTGCCTTTATAAATGACAATGATGTCACAACAGACACAGAGGACACAGACATTATAAGTGACAATGATATCACAATAGACACAGACGAGAAACGAGATAGACGACACAGAAGACAGAGACATTATAAATGACAATGATGTCACAATATACGCAGATGAAACAGGTGACACAGATGACACAAAAGACAAAGACATTTTAAATGACAATGATGTCACAATAAACACAAACGACACAGATAACACATGACATGGACATAATAAATGAAAATGAGGTCAAAATAGACACAGATGACACAGACGGCAGAGACACTAGAAATGAAAATGATGTCACAATAGACACAGACGACACAGACGTTATAAATGACAAAGATGTCAAAATAGACAGAGACGACACACACTACATAGACATTATAAATGAAAATGAAGTCACAATAAACACATACGAGAGATGACATTAATGACAAAGACGACAGTGACGACACAGACATTAGAAATGAAAATGATGTCACAATACACATAGACGACACAGACGACAAAGATGTTATAAATGAAAATTATATTAATATAGACACAGACAAGAGACCACAGAGACGACACAGACGTTATAAATCATAGAATCATAGAATAACCTGGTTGAAAGAGGACCACCGGGTCATCGAGCCCAACCTTTAAAGTTGGCAGTTAAGGAACGCGGAGTTTGTTTAAATATTTTCATTTATTCGTTTCCTTTTCTTTCCCCCTTTTTTCTCTCAACAACTGAGAAAAATATATCTGATACATAAATGCGCAAGATCAGATAAATAATTATGGCACTTTCACAGGGCATGTGGAGGCCATCAAACAGACAAAAATATATACTATATAATCAAAGGTATAGGACTTACATGAATCATGCTTCCCTTACTTAAAAGACAATGATGTCACAACAGAAACAGATGACACAGACATTATAAATGACAATGATGTCACAATACACACAGGCGACACAGATGACACAGATGACACAGACATTATAAATGACAACGATGTCACAAAACACAGACGACACAGATATTATAAATGACAACGATGCCAAAATAGACACAGATGACACAGACTTTATAAATGACAATGATGTT
The DNA here is from genome assembly GCF_032191515.1 of Phaenicophaeus curvirostris. Classification (NCBI taxonomy): domain Eukaryota; kingdom Metazoa; phylum Chordata; class Aves; order Cuculiformes; family Cuculidae; genus Phaenicophaeus; species Phaenicophaeus curvirostris. The sequence goes on from NC_091410.1 coordinate 1,767,347, forward strand.
ACAATAGATACAGACGACAGAGACAACACACATATTATTAATGACAATAATGTCACAATAGACAGACAACACAGACAACAGAGAAATTACAAATGACAATGATGTCACAATAGAAACCCAGACTATACAGACAACAAAGAAGACGCCCACATTATAAATGAAAAAGATGCCAAAATACAGAAGACACAGACGACACAGACGACACAGACGTTATAAATGACAATGTTTTCACAAAAGACACAGATGACTCAGACCATACCGACGACACAGATATTATTAATGACAATGATATCACAACAGACAAGGATGACACAGAAAAAAAGACATTATAAATGACAATGATGTCACAAAAGACACAGACGACACAGAAAATATAAATGACAATGATGTCACAATTGACACAGCTGACATAGACAAAACAGACTACTCAGGCATTATATATGAAAAATATGTCAAAGTAAACACAGACCACACCGACGAGACAGAGGACACAGACATTATAAATAAAAATGATGTCACAATAGACACAGACAACACAGAACACAGGAAAGACAGAAACGACCGAGACATTATAATTGAAAATGATGTCACAATAGACACAGACAACTCAGACTGTATAAATGACAAGGATGTCACAAAAGACAGAGGACACAGACTACACAGACACTATAAATGACAATGATGTCACAAGAGACACAGATGACACAGATTACACAGAATACACAGATGACACAGAGATTATAAATGACAATGAGGTCACAATATAAAAAGACGACACAAAAGAGAGACATAATTAACGAAAATGATGTGACTATAGGCAGAGACAACACAAATGTTATAAATGAAAATGATATCACAATAGACACAGACTACACAGACGACACAGATATTATAAATTACAAGTATGTCACGATACACACAGACGACACAGACATTATAAATTACAATGATGTCACAATAGACACAGACAACACAGAACACAGGAAAGACAGAAACGATCGAGACATTATAATTGAAAATGATGTCACAATAGACACAGACAACTCAGACTGTATAAATGACAAGGATGTCACAAAAGACAGAGGACACAGACTACACAGACACTCTAAATGACAATGATGTCACAGTAGACACAGATGACACCAACAACACAGACATTTTTAATGACAATGAAATCACAATAGACACCGACAAGACAAACGACACGGATATTATAAATGACAATTATTTCAAAATAGACACAGAAGCAACAGACCCCTCAGATGCCACAGACGCCTCAGATAACACAGATGACTCAGACAACAAAGACTTTATAAATTACAACGATGTCACAATAAACACAGACAAAAATACGACACAATCGACACAGAAAAAAAGAAGACATAGAGATTATGAATGACAATGAAGTCACAATAGACACAGATGACAGACACGACACAGAAGACACAAACAACACAGACATTATATATGAAAATGATGTCACAATAGACACAGAAGAAACAGACATGATAAATGACAATGATGTCACAATAGACACAGACAACACAGAAGACACATTAAAACTGACAATGATGTCACAATATACAAAGACGACAGAGACGGCAAAGACATTATAAATGACAATTATGTAACAATAGACACAGACAACACAGACATTATAAGTAACATGGATATCACAATAGACACAGAAGTCACAGACGACGCAGACATTATAAATGACATGGATTTCAAAATAAACACAGACAACACAGAGGACACAGAGGACATAGATGTTATAAATGAAAATGATACCACAATAAAAACAGATGAAAAAGACGACACAGATGACAAAGACTTTATAAATGAAAATGATGTCACAATAAACACAGTCGACACAGACATTATAAATGAAAATGATGTCACAATAAACAAAGATGACACAGACGACCCAGACATTATAAATTACAATGATGTCAAAATAGACAGAGATGACACAGACATTATAAATGACAATGATGTCAAAATATACACAGAGGAAACAGACATTATAAATAAAAATGATGTCACAATAGACACAGACGACACAGAAGACACACATAAAAAATGACAATGATGTCACAGTATACACAGACGACATAGACGACACAGACATTATAAATGACAATTATGTAACAATAGACACAGAAGATACAGACGACACAGACATTTTTAATGACAATGATGTCACAATATACAGAGAAAACACAGACGACACAGACATTTTTAATGACAATGATGTCACAATATACAGAGAAAACACAGACGACACAGACATTATAAATGACAGTGATTTCAAAATAGACACAGACGCCACAGACCACACAAAGGACACAAACAACACAGATAACTCAGATGACACAGACGTTATAAATGAAAATGATGTCACAATAGACACAGAAAACACAAACGATACAGATGACAGAGACATGAATGACAGTGATGTCACAACAGACACATACAACACAGAGGACACAGATATTAAAAATTACAGTGATGTCACAATAGACACAGACAACACAGACATTTTAAATGACAATGATGTCACCATAGACTATCATGACACAGACGCCACAGACATTACTAATGACAATGATGTCACAATAGACACAGAACACACAGATGACAAAGATATTATAAATGACTATGATGTCGCAATAGAGAAAGACCACACAGATGATACAGTCATTATAAATAACATAGATGTCACAATAGACAAAGACGACACAGCCGACACAGCCGACACAGATGACACAGACACTACAAATCACAATGATGTCACAAGAGACACAGACGACACATTCGACAGATACAACACAGACTTTATAAATGATAATGATGTCACAATAGACACAGCAGAGACAACACAGTTTTAAAAGACAAGAGAGATATTATAAATAACAAAGATTTCACAATAGACTCCGACGATACAAACGACACAGAAAGTATAAATGATAAGATGTCACAATAGACAAAGACGACACCGACGACGCCGACATAATCAATGAAAATGATGTCACAATAAACACAGACGACACCGACATTATAAAAGACAATGACTTCACAATAGACACAGACGACACCGACGACACAGACGTTATTAATTACAATGATGTCACAATAGACACAGATATTAAAAATTAGCATGATGTCACAATAGGCACAGACAACAGAGACCACACAGATATTATATATGACGATGTCACAGTAGACACAGACAACACAGACACTATAAATGAACATGATGTCAAAATAGACACAGACAACACAGACGACACAGACATTATAAATGACAAAGATGTCAAAATAGACGCAGACGACTCAGACATTATAAATGAAAATGATATCAGAATACACACAGACATTATAAATAACAATGATATCACAATATTTACAGATGACAGAGACAACACAGACATTATAAATTACAATGATATCACAATAGACACAGACAACACAGATGACACAGACCTTATAAATGACAATTATGTCACAATAGACACAGATGACACAGACATTATAAATGACAGTGATATCACGATATTCACAGATGAATACGACATAGACATTATAAAGGAAATGATGTCGGAATAGACACAGACAAAACAGACATTATTAATGAAATTATATCACAATAGACACAGACGACAGAGATGACACAGATGACACAGACATAATAAATGACAATGTCGCAATAGAAACAGACGACACAGACTACGGAGACATTATAAATGACAATGATATCACACAACACAAACGACACAGACATTATTAGTGTCATGCATGTCACAATAGACACAGAATTCACAGAGGACACAGACATTATATATGACATAGATTTCAAAATAGACACAGACGCGACAGACGACACAGAAAACACAGATGAATTCGATGACACAGACGTTGAAAATGTTGTCACAATAAACACAGACGAAAAAGACAACACAGACGACACAGACGACAAAGACTTTATAAATGAAAATGATGTCACAATAGACACAGAAGACACAGACGATATAGACGACAGAGACATGAATGACCATGATGTCACCATAGACACAGATGACACAGAGGAAACAGATATTATAAATTACAATGATGTCACAATAGACACAGATGACAAAGAAATTATAAATGTTAATGATTTCACAGTAGACACAGACGACACACACGACACAGACATTATAAATGACAATGATGTCACAGAAGACACAGACAGACTACAAAGACATTATAAATGAGAATGATGTCACAATCGACACAGACGACACAGACATTATATATGACAAGGATGTCACAGTAGATACAGACAGCACAGACAAAATAGATTACAAAGACGAGATACATTATAAATGACAAGGATTTCACAATAGACACAGAGGACACTAAAGACACAGACATTATAAATGACAATTAAGTCACAGAAGACAGAGACGACACAGAGGGCAGAGTTATTATAAAAGACAATGATGTCAAAATAGACAACTATGACAGAGATGATACAGATGACAAAGAAATTATAAATGACGATTTCACAATAGACAGACCATATCGAAGACACAGACATTATAAATGACAATGATGTCACGATAAACACAGACGACACAGAAGACACACATAAAAAATGACAATGATGTCACAATATACACAGACGACAGAGACGGCAAAGACATTATAAATGAAAATTATGTAACAATAGACACAGAAGATACAGACGACACAGACATTTTTAATGACAATGATGTCACAATATACACAGACAACACAGACGACACAAAGGACACAGACAGAACAGATAACTCAGATGACACAGATATTATAAATGAAAACGATGTCACAATAGACACAGAAGACACAGACATTTTAAATGACAATGCTGTCACCATAGACAATCATGACACAGACACCACAGATATTTCTAATGACAATGATGTCACAATAGACACAGACGGCACAGAAGACAAACATGACACAAAAGACACACACATTATAAATGACAATTATGACAAAATAAACATAGACGACACAGACATTATACATGACACTGATGAAACAATAAACAGAGACGACACAGATTACACAGACATTATAAATGACAATGATGTCACAATAGACACAGACGACTGAGACGACAGAGTTGACACAGACTACAAAGATATTATAAATGAAAATTAAATCACACTAGAAACAGACAACACAGACGACACAGAGGACACTCATGTAATAAATGACAATGATGTCACAGTAAACACAGATGACGCAGACGTCACAGACAAAATACATGACAATGATGTCACAATAGACACAGACGACACAGACGACACATCATTATAAATGACAATGATGTCACAAAAGACACAAATGACACAGACATTATAAATGACAATGATTTCACAACAGGCACAGACGACACAGACATTATAAATGACAATAATATCACAATAGTCATAGATGACACAGACATGGTAAAAGAATATAATGTCACAACAGACACAGACGATACAGACAGTATAAATGACAAGGATGTCACAATAGGGACAGACGACACAGACGTCACAGACTATATAAATGACTATGATGTCACAATAGACACACTCAACGCATATTATAAATAATAATTAAGTAACAATAGACAGATACGATACAGACGACAGAGACTACAAAGACATTATAAATGACAATGATGTCAAACTAGACAGAGACAACACAGACAAAACAGTGATTATAAATGACAGTGATGTCAAAATTGACACAGACGACACAGATGACAGAGATGACATACGACAAAGACATTATAAATGACAAAGGTGTCACAATAGAAACATGACCCAGATGACGCAGATGACTCAGACTTTATAAATAACGATGATGTCACAATAGACACAGACGACAAAGACGAAACAGATGACACAGAAGAAAAAGTCATTATAAATGACAATGAAGTCATAATAGACAAAGACAACACAGACGACACAGATATTATATATGACAAGGATGTCAAAATAGACACAGACGACAGAGATGACAAAGATGACAAAGACATTATTAATGAAAATGTTGTCACAATAGATACAGACGACACAGACTATAAATTACAATGATGTGGAAATAGACACTGAAGACACAGACATTATAAATGACAACGATGTCACAATAGACACAGACGACAGACAACAAAGACATTATAAATGACAATGATGTCACAATAGACAGAGACGACACAGACGACACAGACAATAGAAATGAAAATGATGTCACAATAGACACAGACACACATATATTATTAATGACATCGACATCACAATTGACACAGACCTCAGAGACAACACAGACCACACAGACATTATAAATGAAAATGATGTCAAAATACACACAGATGACAGACGACATTAACGACAATGATGACAGAGACGACACAGACATTACAAATTAAAATGTTGACACAATGGACACAGACGACACAGACGTTATAAATCATAGAATCATAGAATAACCAGGTTTGAAGAGACCCACTGGGTCATCAGGCCAAACCTTGAAAGTCGGCAGTTAAGGCACCCAGAGTGTGTTTAAATATTTTCATTTATTCGTTTCCTTTTCTTTCCCCCTTTTTTGTGTCAAGAACAGAGAAACATTTATCTGATATATAAATGCGCAAGAAAAGAAAAATAATCATAGCACATTCACAGGGCATGTGGAGACCATCAATCCAAAAAATATAATAAATATAAACTATAAAACCAATGGTATAGGACTTACATGCATCCTGCTTCCCTTACTTAAATGACAATGATGTCACAACACAAACAAATGACACAGACATTATAAATGACAATGATGTCAAAATACACACAGAAGACAGAGACGACACGGACATTATAAATGACAATGATGTCACAATAGACACAGACGACACAGACAACAAAGACATTATAAATGACAATGATGTCAAGATAGACTCAGACAGCACAGACAACACCGACATTATAAATGGCAATGATGTCACCGCAGACGGAGACGACACAGACGACATAGAGCACACAGACGACACAGACGACAAAGACGTAATAAATTAAAATGATGTTACGATAGACACAGAAGACACAGGCATTATAAATGACAATGATGTCACAACAGACACAGACGAGACAGACATTATAAATGACAATGATGTCACAATAGACATAGACGACTCAGAAGAGACAGACATTATAAATGACAATGAAGTCACCATAGACACAGACGACACAAACGACACAGATTACAAACATGATAAATGAAAGTGATGTCACAATAGAAACAGATGAGAAAGACATTACAAATGACAGTTTTTCACAATAGGCACAGACGACAGAGACAACACAGACGACACACATTATAATGTACAATGATGTCACAATAGACACAGAAGACACAGACTACAAAGACAGCATATATGAAAATGATGTCACTTTAGACACAGACAAGACAGACGACTCTGATATTATGACAATGATGTCACAATAAACACAGACGACACAGAAGACAGACATTAGAAATGAAAAGGATGTCAGAACAAAGACAGACAATAGAGATGAAAAAGATCTTATATATGACAACGATGTAACAATAAACACAGACGAGACATACAATAGAGACATTATAAACGAAAATGACGTCACCATAGACAATGACGAGACAGATGACAGAAACGACAGAGACGTTGAAGACACTATAAATGTCAACGATATCAAAATAGACACAGAGGACATAGACATTATAATGACAATGAATTCAAAATAGAAACAGACACGACACAGACATGATAAATGAAAATGACGTCACAATAGACACACACGACACAGACGAAACAGACAATACTGACGACACAGATATAAATGACAATGATGTCACAATTGACACAGAGGACACAGACGACAGGGATATTAGAAATGAAAATGATATCACAGTAGACACAGACGACACAGACATTAAAAATGACAAAGATGTCACAATAGACAAAGACGACACATACAACAAGACATTATAAATGAAAATGATGTGACAATATACACAGACGACACAAACGACACAGACGACAGATGACAAAATGACACAGGCATTATAAATGACAACGATGTCACAATAGACACACACGACAGATATTAAAAATGACAATGGTGTCACAATAGATACAGATGTCACAGACAACACAGACGACAGATGTTTCATATGACAATGATGTCTCAATAGACAGGGATGACACAGACAACACAGACATTATAAATTACACTGATGTAACAATAGACACAGATGTCAAAGACAACACAGACGATGCAGATGACTCCGAGGACATTGACATTATAAATAAATATGATGTCACAATAGACACAGATGGCACAGAAGACACAGACTTTATAAATGACAATGATGTCACAACAGACACAGAAGACGCAGATGTCAAAACCTTATAAATGACACTGATGTCACAGTAGACAGACGACAGAGAATACACAGAAGACTGACGCATTATTTATGACAATGATGTCACAATAGACACTGATGATGCAGACGACACAGACGACAAAGAATTATTAATGAAAATGATGTCACAATAGACAGAGACGAGAGATGAAGCAGAAGACAAAGACGACACAGAAATTATAATGACAATGATGTCACAATAGACACAGACAACACAGATGACCCAGAAAACACAGACGACACAGATGACACAGACATTATAAATGACAATGGCGTCACAATAGACACAGAGGACACAGACATTATAAGTGACAATGATATCACAATAGACACAGACGACACACATCACACTGCCTTTATAAATGACAATGATGTCACAACAGACACAGAGGACACAGACATTATAAGTGACAATGATATCACAATAGACACAGACGAGAAACGAGATAGACGACACAGAAGACAGAGACATTATAAATGACAATGATGTCACAATATACGCAGATGAAACAGGTGACACAGATGACACAAAAGACAAAGACATTTTAAATGACAATGATGTCACAATAAACACAAACGACACAGATAACACATGACATGGACATAATAAATGAAAATGAGGTCAAAATAGACACAGATGACACAGACGGCAGAGACACTAGAAATGAAAATGATGTCACAATAGACACAGACGACACAGACGTTATAAATGACAAAGATGTCAAAATAGACAGAGACGACACACACTACATAGACATTATAAATGAAAATGAAGTCACAATAAACACATACGAGAGATGACATTAATGACAAAGACGACAGTGATGACACAGACATTAGAAATGAAAATGATGTCACAATACACATAGACGACACAGACGACAAAGATGTTATAAATGAAAATTATATTAATATAGACACAGACAAGAGACCACAGAGACGACACAGACGTTATAAATCATAGAATCATAGAATAACCTGGTTGAAAGAGGACCACCGGGTCATCGAGCCCAACCTTTAAAGTTGGCAGTTAAGGAACGCGGAGTTTGTTTAAATATTTTCATTTATTCGTTTCCTTTTCTTTCCCCCTTTTTTCTCTCAACAACTGAGAAAAATATATCTGATACATAAATGCGCAAGATCAGATAAATAATTATGGCACTTTCACAGGGCATGTGGAGGCCATCAAACAGACAAAAATATATACTATATAATCAAAGGTATAGGACTTACATGAATCATGCTTCCCTTACTTAAAAGACAATGATGTCACAACAGAAACAGATGACACAGACATTATAAATGACAATGATGTCACAATACACACAGGCGACACAGATGACACAGATGACACAGACATTATAAATGACAACGATGTCACAAAACACAGACGACACAGATATTATAAATGACAACGATGCCAAAATAGACACAGATGACACAGACTTTATAAATGACAATGATGTTACAATAGATACAGACGACAGAGACAACACACATATTATTAATGACAATAATGTCACAATAGACAGACAACACAGACAACAGAGAAATTACAAATGACAATGATGTCACAATAGAAACCCAGACTATACAGACAACAAAGAAGACGCCCACATTATAAATGAAAAAGATGCCAAAATACAGAAGACACAGACGACACAGACGACACAGACGTTATAAATGACAATGTTTTCACAAAAGACACAGATGACTCAGACCATACCGACGACACAGATATTATTAATGACAATGATATCACAACAGACAAGGATGACACAGAAAAAAAGACATTATAAATGACAATGATGTCACAAAAGACACAGACGACACAGAAAATATAAATGACAATGATGTCACAATTGACACAGCTGACATAGACAAAACAGACTACTCAGGCATTATATATGAAAAATATGTCAAAGTAAACACAGACCACACCGACGAGACAGAGGACACAGACATTATAAATAAAAATGATGTCACAATAGACACAGACAACACAGAACACAGGAAAGACAGAAACGACCGAGACATTATAATTGAAAATGATGTCACAATAGACACAGACAACTCAGACTGTATAAATGACAAGGATGTCACAAAAGACAGAGGACACAGACTACACAGACACTATAAATGACAATGATGTCACAAGAGACACAGATGACACAGATTACACAGAATACACAGATGACACAGAGATTATAAATGACAATGAGGTCACAATATAAAAAGACGACACAAAAGAGAGACATAATTAACGAAAATGATGTGACTATAGGCAGAGACAACACAAATGTTATAAATGAAAATGATATCACAATAGACACAGACTACACAGACGACACAGATATTATAAATTACAAGTATGTCACGATACACACAGACGACACAGACATTATAAATTACAATGATGTCACAATAGACACAGACAACACAGAACACAGGAAAGACAGAAACGATCGAGACATTATAATTGAAAATGATGTCACAATAGACACAGACAACTCAGACTGTATAAATGACAAGGATGTCACAAAAGACAGAGGACACAGACTACACAGACACTCTAAATGACAATGATGTCACAGTAGACACAGATGACACCAACAACACAGACATTTTTAATGACAATGAAATCACAATAGACACCGACAAGACAAACGACACGGATATTATAAATGACAATTATTTCAAAATAGACACAGAAGCAACAGACCCCTCAGATGCCACAGACGCCTCAGATAACACAGATGACTCAGACAACAAAGACTTTATAAATTACAACGATGTCACAATAAACACAGACAAAAATACGACACAATCGACACAGAAAAAAAGAAGACATAGAGATTATGAATGACAATGAAGTCACAATAGACACAGATGACAGACACGACACAGAAGACACAAACAACACAGACATTATATATGAAAATGATGTCACAATAGACACAGAAGAAACAGACATGATAAATGACAATGATGTCACAATAGACACAGACAACACAGAAGACACATTAAAACTGACAATGATGTCACAATATACAAAGACGACAGAGACGGCAAAGACATTATAAATGACAATTATGTAACAATAGACACAGACAACACAGACATTATAAGTAACATGGATATCACAATAGACACAGAAGTCACAGACGACGCAGACATTATAAATGACATGGATTTCAAAATAAACACAGACAACACAGAGGACACAGAGGACATAGATGTTATAAATGAAAATGATACCACAATAAAAACAGATGAAAAAGACGACACAGATGACAAAGACTTTATAAATGAAAATGATGTCACAATAAACACAGTCGACACAGACATTATAAATGAAAATGATGTCACAATAAACAAAGATGACACAGACGACCCAGACATTATAAATTACAATGATGTCAAAATAGACAGAGATGACACAGACATTATAAATGACAATGATGTCAAAATATACACAGAGGAAACAGACATTATAAATAAAAATGATGTCACAATAGACACAGACGACACAGAAGACACACATAAAAAATGACAATGATGTCACAGTATACACAGACGACATAGACGACACAGACATTATAAATGACAATTATGTAACAATAGACACAGAAGATACAGACGACACAGACATTTTTAATGACAATGATGTCACAATATACAGAGAAAACACAGACGACACAGACATTTTTAATGACAATGATGTCACAATATACAGAGAAAACACAGACGACACAGACATTATAAATGACAGTGATTTCAAAATAGACACAGACGCCACAGACCACACAAAGGACACAAACAACACAGATAACTCAGATGACACAGACGTTATAAATGAAAATGATGTCACAATAGACACAGAAGACACAAACGATACAGACGACAGAGGTATGAATGACAGTGATGTCACAACAGACACATACAACACAGAGGACACAGATATTAAAAATTACAGTGATGTCACAATAGACACAGACAACACAGACATTTTAAATGACAATGATGTCACCATAGACTATCATGACACAGACGCCACAGACATTACTAATGACAATGATGTCACAATAGACACAGAACACACAGATGACAAAGATATTATAAATGACTATGATGTCGCAATAGAGAAAGACCACACAGATGATACAGTCATTATAAATAACATAGATGTCACAATAGACAAAGACGACACAGCCGACACAGATGACACAGACACTACAAATCACAATGATGTCACAAGAGACACAGACGACACATTCGACAGATACAACACAGACTTTATAAATGATAATGATGTCACAATAGACACAGCAGAGACAACACAGTTTTAAAAGACAAGAGAGATATTATAAATAACAAAGATTTCACAATAGACTCCGACGATACAAACGACACAGAAAGTATAAATGATAAGATGTCACAATAGACAAAGACGACACCGACGACGCCGACATAATCAATGAAAATGATGTCACAATAAACACAGACGACACCGACATTATAAAAGACAATGACTTCACAATAGACACAGACGACACCGACGACACAGACGTTATTAATTACAATGATGTCACAATAGACACAGATATTAAAAATTAGCATGATGTCACAATAGGCACAGACAACAGAGACCACACAGATATTATATATGACGATGTCACAGTAGACACAGACAACACAGACACTATAAATGAACATGATGTCACAATAGGCACAGACAACTCAGAAAACAGAATTTAGAAATGACAATGAAGTCACAAAAGACAAATATGATACAAACGACAGAGACGAGAGAGACATTATATATTAAAATTATGTCACAATAGAATCCGACGAAACAGACAATACAGACGTTATTAATGACAATGATGTCACAATAGACAAAAACGACACAGAAATTTTAAATGACAGTGATGACACAATAGACAAGGGCGACAACGACATTATAAATGACAATGATGTCACAATAGACAAAAACGACAGGGGCGACAATGATGACACAGACATTATAAATAAAAATGTCAAAGTACACACAGACGACTCAGATGACAAGACCACACAGACATGATAAATGACAACGATGTCAAATTGACACAGGCGGCACAGAGGACACAGACATAATAAATGACAATTATATCAGAATAGACACAGAAGAAAGAAGAAACTGATGAATCAGACGACACAGACATTATAAATTACAATGATGTCACAATAAAAAAAGATGAGACAGACGACACAAACATTATAAATTACAATGATGTCAAAATAGACAGAGATGACACAGACATTATAAATTACAGTGATGTCACAATAGACACAGAGGAAACAGACATTATAAATAAAAATAATGGCACAATAGACACAGACGACAGAGAAGACACACAAAAAATGACAAAGATGTCATATTATACACTGCCGTCTCTGTCGTCTAAGACATTATAAATGATAATTATGTAACAATAGACACAGAAGATACAGACGACACAGACATTTTTAATGACAATGATGTCACAACATACACAGAAATCACAGACAACACAGACATTATAAATGACAATGATTTCAAAATAGACACAGACGCCAGAGATGACACAAAGGACACAGATAACTCAGATGACACTGATGTTATAAATGAAAATGATGTCACAATAGACACAGAAGACACAAAAAATACAGACAACAGAGACATTTTAAATGACAATCATGACACAATAGACACAGGCAACAATGACATTATAAATGACAATGATGTCACAATAGACAAAAACGACAGGGGCGACAAGGACGACACAGACATTATAAATGAAAATGATGTCAAAGTACACACAGACGACTCAGATGACACAGACCACACAGACATCATAAATTACAATGATGTCACAATAGACACAGATGACACAGACATTATAAAAGAAAATAGTGTCAAAATAAACTCAGACGACACAGACATTATAAATGACAATGATGTCAAAATAGACACAGACGACACATGACACAGACGACTGAGACGACACAGACATGTTAATAAACAGAGATACCACAAAAGATACAGACAATAGATGACACAGAAGACATAGAGGAAACAGACGACAGAGACGTTATAAATGAAAATGATGTCACGATAGACATAGACGACTAAGACGACACAGATGACAGACATTATAAGTGAAAGTGATGTCACAATTGACACAGAAAACAGAGAGGACAAAGAGGATACAGACGACACAGATAGTATAAATGACAATGGTATCACAATAGGCACAGATGACACAGATTACACAGTCATATATTACACTTAATTCAAAACAGACAGACGACAAAGATATTTAAAAAGACAATAATGTCACAATATACACAGACGACACGGATATTATAAATGTCAAAGATGTCATAATAAACACCGACGACACAGACGACAGAGATACTATTATTGACAATGATGCCACAATAGACACAGACGACGCAGATGACACAGGCATTATAAATGTCTATGATGTCATAACAGACACAGAAACACAGACGACACAGACATTATAAATAACCAAGATGTCAAAATAGACACAGACAACAGAGACCTTTTAAATGACAATAATGTCAGACGACACAGAAGAAAAAGACATTATAAATGACAATGATGTCACAATAGACACAACAGACACAGACGACACAGACATTATAAATGAAAATTATGTCACAATAGACACAGACGATACAGTTGACATAGACTTTATAAATGAAAATGATGTTCTAATAGACACAGACGACACACATTATAAATGACAATGATGTCACAATAGACATAGACGACATAGACGACACATCGTTAATGACAATGATGTAACAGGAGACACAGATGATACATATACTATAAATGACAATGATGTCACAGGAGAAACAGATGACACAGACTTTATAAATTACAATGATGTTAAAATAGACACCGATGAGAGTCATTATAAAAGAAAATGATGTCACAATAGATAGAGATGACAAAGAATACAAAGACGACACAGACTTTATTAACGACAATGATGTCAGAATAAACACAGACGACAGACACCTCAGACACTATAAATGGCAATGATGTCACAATAGACACAGACTACACAGACATTATAAATGACAATGATGTTACATTAGAAACAGATGACACAGACATTAAAAATGACATCATATCAGAATAGACACAGACGACACAGACATTATAAATGACAATGATTCCAAAAAAGACAACGACACAGACTACACAGACGACACAGACATTATAAATGACAATGATGTCACAATAGAAAAAGATGACACATACGACAAAGACATTATAAATGACAGTGATGTCACAATAGACACAGACGACACAGACCACACAGATATAATAAATGACAATGAATTTCAGAATATACACAGATGACACAGATGACACAGACATTATAAATGACACTGATGTAACTATAGACACAGATGACGCAAACATTATAAATGACAATGATATCACAAAAGACACAGACGACACATACGACAACGACGATAGAGACGACACAGAAGACACAGACAATGTAAATGACAATGATGTCTCAAAAGACAAGGACGACACAGGCAACAAAGACATTATAAATGACAATGATTTCACAAAAGACACATACAACACAGTCATTATAAATGACAATGATGTCACAATATAAATAGATGACATAATCGACACAGATATTATAAATGACAATAATGCCACAATAGACACAGACAACACAGAAGACATAGGCATCATAAAACAAAAAAATGTCACAACAGACACAGACATTAAAAATGACAATGATGTCACAATTGACACAGAAGACACCGACATTATATACGACAATGATGTCACGCTAGACACAGACGAAACAGACATTAAAAATGACAATGATGACACAATATACAGAGATGACACAGATGACAAAGACATTAAAAAAGACAAAGTTGTCACATTACACCGAAGACACAGCTGACACAGATATTATATATGACAATGATGTCACAATATACACAGAAAACACAGACGACACAGACATTATAAATGATATTGATGTCACAATAGATGCAGACAAGAGACAAGACAGAAGACACTGACATTATTATGACAATGATGTCACAATAGACGCAGTCAACACAGATGACAAAGACGACACAGACAATTTAATTGACAATGATGTCACCATAGACACAGAAGAAAAAGATGACACAGACGACACAGGCTCCACAGACATTAAAAATGACATTGATGTCACAACTGACACAGATGAAACAGATATTATAGCTGAAAATTATGTCACAATAAACAAAGGTGACAAAGACTACACAGAAGACAAATTATTAATGAGAAGGATTGAACAATAGACACAGAAACACAGACGACACAGACATTATAAATGACAAAGATGTCACAATAGACACAGATGAAACGCCGACACAAGCATTATAAATGACAATGGTGTAACAATAGACACAGGGGACACAGACGACACAGACATTATAAATGACAATGATGTCACAATAGATGCAGATGACACAGATGACACTGACATTGTGAATGAAAATAATGTCACAATAGACGCAGATGCCACAGACGACACAGACATAATAAATGACAATGATGTAAAAATAGAAACTGATGACACAGACATTATAAATTAAAATGATGTCAAAATAGACACAGAAGACAGACATTATAAATGACAATGATGTCACAATAGACAGAGACGACACATACGACACAGACATTATAATTTTCAATGATGTTACTATTAGCACAGATGACAAAGACTTTATAAATAGCTATGATATTACAATAGACACAGACGAAACAGACATTATAAATGAAAATGATGTTACAGTTGACACAGACGACATAGATGACACAGACTATATAAATGACAATGATATCACCATAAACACAGATGCCAGAGATGACACAGAAGTTCAAAGATGACACAGACGACACAGACATAAAAAATGACAATTATATCAAAATAGACCAGACAACACAGATATTATAAATGACAAAGATGTCGCAATAGACACAGACGACACAGACATTATAAGTGACATTTATGTAACAACACACACAGACGATACAGATGACACAGGCATTATAAATGACAATGATCATAGAATCATAGAATAACCAGGTTGGAAGAGACCCACCGGATCATCGAGTCCAACCATTCCTATCAAACACTATACCATGCCTCTTAGCACCTCGTCCACCCGTGCCCTAAACACCTCCAGGGAAGGTGACTCAACCACCTCCCTGGGCAGCCTCTGCCAGGGACCAATGACCCTTTCTGTGAAGAACTTTTTCCTAATGCCCAGCTTAAATCTCCCCTGGCTGAGCTTGAGGCCATTCCCTCTTGTCCTGTCCCCTGTCACTTGGAAGAAGAGACCAGCACCCTCCTCTCTACAACCTCCTTTCAGGTAGTTGGAGAGAGCAATGAGGCCTCCCCTCAGCCTCCTCTTCTCCAGGCTAAACAACGCCTGCTCTTTCAGCCGCTCCTCGTAAGACCTGCTCTCCAGCCCCCTCACCAGCTTTGTTGCTTTTCTCTGGACTCGTTCCAGAGCCTCAACATCCTTCTTGTGCTGAGGGGCCCAGAACTGAACACAGGATTCGAGGAGAGGTCTCACCAGTGCCGAGTCCAGAGGGAGAAGGACCTCCCTGGACCTGCTGGTTATGCTGTTTCTGATACAAGTCAAGATGCCATTGGCCTTCTTGGGCACACTGCTGACTCATATTCAGTCGCTGTCAACCAACACGCCCAGGTCCGTCTCCTCTAGGCAGCTTTCTAGACAGACTTCTCCTAGTCTGTAGCACTGCATAGGGTTGTTGTGCCCCAAGTGCAGGACCCGGCACTTGGCCTTGTTAAACCTCATGGCATTGGACTCTGCCCAGTGGTCCAGCCTGTTTAGATCCCTTTGCAGAGCCTCCCAACCCTCCAGCAGATCGACACTTCCACCCAGCTTAGTGTCGTCTGCAGACTTGCTGAGGGTGCACTCGATTCCTCCATCCAGGTTATTGATAAAGACATCGAACAGGGCTGGACCCAGCACTGAGCCCTAGGGAACCCCACTTGTCACTGGCCTCCAGCTGGATTTCACACCATTTACCACCACTCTCTGGGCCCGGCCAGCCAACCAGTTTTCCATCCAGGAGAGTGTGCACCTGTCCAGGCCAGAGGCTGACAGTTTCTCAAGCAGAATGCTGTGAGAAACTGTGTCAAAGGCTTTACTGAAGTCCAGGAAGACCACATCCACAGCCTTTCCCTCATCCAGCAGCCGAGTCACTTTGTCATAGAAGGCAATCAGGTTAGTTTGGCAAGACCTACCTTTTGTGAACCCATGTTGACTGGACCTGATCACCCAGTTCTCTTGCATGTGCTTCATGATCGCACTCAAGATCACCTGCTCCATGACTTTCCCTGGCACTGAGGTCAGACTGACAGGCCTGGAGTTTCCTGGGTCCTCCCTGCGACCCTTCTTGTAGATGGGCACAACATCAGCCAGCCTCCAGTCCAGTGGGACTTCCCCAGTCAGCCAGGACTGTTGGAAGATGATGGAAAGAGGTTTGGCCAGCACATCTGCCAGCTCCTTCAATACCCTTGGGTGAATCCCGTCCGGCCCCATAGGCTTGTGGGTGTCTAGTCGGGCTAGCAAGGCTCTGACCACCTCCTCTTGGATCACGGGAGCCTCATTATGCTCCTCCAGCTCCTGGGTTTGTACACAGACGGAATGACCCTCCTTACAAATAAAGACTGAGGCAAAGAAGGCATTAAGTACCTCAGCATTTTCCTCATCCCCAGTCACTGTTGTTCCTTCTGTGTCCAATAGGGACTGGATGGTCTCCCTAGTCCTCCTTTTATTATGTATATGTTTGTAGAAAGATATTTTGTTATCTTTCACAGAATTGGCCAATCTGATTTCTAGCTGAGCCTTAGCCCTTCTGATTTTCTCCCTACACCATATGTCACAATAGACACAGATGACACAGATTTTATAAATTAAAATGATATCAAAATAGACACAGACGACAAAGACATTATAAATGAAAAAGATGTCTCAATAGACACAGAAGACACAGACATTATAAATGACAATAAAGTCACAATAGACATAGACTCAGACGATACAGACACTATAAACTACAATGATGTCACAATAGACAAAGACTAGACAGACGACACAGACAACAGATATTATAAACAACAATGATGTCACAATAGACACAGACGACACAGACGACCCAAAGGACACAGATATTATAAATGAAAATGTTGTCACAATATTCATAGACGACACATACGATGCAGACGATAGAGACGACACAGACGACAGTAATTCTAAATAAAAATGAGGTCACAGAAGACACAGAAACATTATAAATGACAATGATATCACAACAGAAACAGTTGACAGACATTATAAATTACAATGATGTTACAATAGATACAGACGACAGAGACGACATAGACTTTATAAATGGAAATGATTTCACAATAGACAAAGACGACACAGATGACACAAATGACACAAAAGACAGATATTATAAATGACAATGATGTCACAATAGACACAGATGACAGACTTTATAAATGACAATGATGTCACAACAGAAACAAATGACAAAGACATAATAAATGACAATTATTTTAAAAAAACATACAGAAGATACAAAAGACTCAGACATTATACATGAAAATTATGTCAAAATCTAGAAGACACAGATATTATAAATTACAGTGATGTCAAAATAGACACAGACGACACAGACGACAGACATTCTAAATGAAAAAGATGTCACAATAGACACAGCTGACGTAGACGACACAGACTTCATAAATGACAGTGATGTCACAATAGTCAAAGACGACACATATGACACAGACATTGTAAATGAAAATTATAAAAAAAACATAAAAATGATACAGACGACTCAGACATTATACATGAAAATGATGTCACAATAGACACAGACAACACAGACATTATAAATGACAATGAGGTCACAATAGAAAAAGACGACACAGATGACCCAGACGACAAAGACATTATTAATTAAAACGATGTCATAAAGTAGACAGACGACAGAGACATTATAAATGACAATGATGTCACAATAGACAATCGACACAGACGTTATAAATGACAACGATGTCACAATAGACCAGATGACACAGACAACACAGACATTATAAATGACAATGATGCCAAAATAAACAAAGATTACACAGACGACAAAGACGACACAGATATTATAAATGACAACGCCATCACAACAGAAAAAGACGACAAAAACGACACAGACAACGCAGACATTATAAATAACAATGATTTCAAAATAGACAAAGACGACACAGACATTATAAATGACAATGATGTCACAATAGACACAGACGACACAGAAATTAAAAAAGAGAATTAGGTCAAAAGTGACACAGACGAAAATGTCATTATAAATGCCAATGATATCACAATAGAAACAAGCGTCTCAGATGACAACAACGACACAGATATTCATGACAATGATGTCACAATAGACACAGACGACAGAGACGACACATACGACACAGACATTATAAATGACAATGATGTCACAATAGACAAAGACGAAACAGATATTATAAATGACAATGATGTCAAAATAGAAACAGACGACAGAGACAACACAAACATTATAAATGACAATGATGTTAAAAAAGACACAAACGATACAGACGATACAGAGATTATAAATGAAAATGATGTCTCAATAGAAACAGACGACACAGACAACACAGACGTCACATCATTATAAATGAAATTGTTTTCACAATAGACAGAGACGACACAGACATTATAAATGACAATGATGTCACAATAGACACAGAAGACACAGACCACAGAGATATTATATATGAAAATAATGTCAAAATAGACACAGACGAAACAGACATTAAAAATGACAATGATGCCAAAATAGACAAAGATTACACAGACGACAAAGACAACATAGACATTATAATTGAAAATGATGTCACAATAGAAAAAGACGACAAAAACGAAACAGACGACACTGACATTATAAATAACAATGATGTCAAAATAGACACAGACGACAAGACGACATAGACATTAGAAATGAAAATGATGTCACAATAGACACAGACGACACAGACATTATAAATGACAGTGATGACAATATACATACAGATGACAGACAAAACTATCATTATAAATGACAATGCTATCACAATAGATAAAACAACTCAGACGACACAGACATATAAATGACAGTGATATCAAAATAGACATAGACGACACAGATGACACTGATATTATAAATGACAATGATGTCAAAATAGGCACCGACGACACAGACATTATAAATGGCAATGATGTGACAAGACACACAGATGACACACATGACACAGACATTAAAAATGACAACGATATCACAATAGACACAGACGATACAGATGACAGAGATGACACAAACAACACAAACACTATAAAAGACAATGATGTCGCAATTGACACTGACATTACAGATGACAAAGTCATTATAAATTAAAATGATGTCACAATAGACATGGACGACACAGACGACACAGACATTATAAATGACAATTATGTCACAAGAGACACAGATGATACAAATGTTATACATGACAATGATGCCAAAACAGACACAGACGACACAGACACAGACATTATAAATTGCAATGATGTCACAATAGACACAGACGACACGGACCACACAGACATTATAAATGAAAT
Organism: Phaenicophaeus curvirostris; assembly: GCF_032191515.1. Classification (NCBI taxonomy): domain Eukaryota; kingdom Metazoa; phylum Chordata; class Aves; order Cuculiformes; family Cuculidae; genus Phaenicophaeus; species Phaenicophaeus curvirostris. The sequence continues at coordinate 1,789,619 of NC_091410.1, forward strand.
AGATTTCACAATAGACACAGATGACACAGACAGTATAAATGACAATGATGTCAAAAAAGACACAGACATTATAAATGATAAAGATGTCACTATAGACTCAGACGACACAGACATTAAACATGACAATGAGGTCACAATAGACAGAGACATCACAGACATTATAAATGACAAAAATTTCAAAACAGACACAAACGACAGACGACACAGACATTATAAAGACAATCGTGTCAAATTATACACAGAAGAGAAAGACGACAGAGACGACACAGAAGAAAGAGACATTATAAATGACAAGGATGTCACAACAGACACAGACGTCAGACGACAGAGACTACAGAGATGACACAGATATTGTAAATTAATATTATGTCACAATAGAAACAGAGAACACAGATAACACAGACACTATAAATGACAGGGATATCACAATAGACACAGACGACGCAGATGAGAGAGGCATTATAATTGACTATGATGTCACTATAGACACAGACATTATAAATAACAATGATGTCACAATAGACACAGACGACAAAGACATTTTAAATGACAACGATGTCACCATAGAAAAAGATGACACAGACAACACAGACATTACAAACGACAATGATGTCACAATAGACACAGAAGACACAGACGACAAAGACATAAATGACAATGATGTCAAAATATACACAGACGACAAAGAAATTATAAATGATAATGATGTCACAATAGACACAAACGACACAGACAACAGAGATGACACAGACATTATTAACAACAATGATGTCAAAATACACACAGACGACACAGATTACACAGACATTAAAAATTATAATGATTTCATAATAGACACAGACGACACAGACACTATAAATGAGATTGATGTCACAATAGACACAGACAGCACAGATGACACAGTTTTAAAAGACAAGAGAGACATTATAAATGACAATGATTTCAAAATAGAAACAGACGCCACAGACCACACAAAGGACACAGACAACACAGATAATACAGACGTATAAAGGACACAGACAATATAAATGACAATTATGACAAAATAAACACAGACGACCCAGACATTATATATGACACTGATGTCACAATAAACAGAGACGACACAGATGACACAGGCATTATAAATGACAATGATGTCACAATAGACAGACAACAGATGACACAGATGACACAGACTTTATAAATGATAATTATGTAACAAAACACTCAGATGATACAGATGACACAGACAATATAAATGACAATGATGTCACAATAGACACAGATGACAAACATTATAAATGTCAATGCTGTAACAATAGACACAGACGACACAGGAATTATAACTAAAAATTATGTAAATATACACACTGACGATACAGACGACACAGATGACACAGTCATTTTTAATGAAAATGACTTCACAATAGACACAGAAGACACAGATATTTTAAATTAAAATGATGTTAAAATAGACACAGAGACAAAGACATTGCAAATGACAAAGATGTCACAATATACACAGAAAACAGAGACGACTGTGACGACACAGATATTATAAATGACAATGATGTCATAATATTCACATACGAGAGACATAAATGACAATGATGTCACAATATTCACAGACGACACAGACATTATAAATGACAATGATATCACAATACACACATACAACACAGAAAACACAGACATAAATAACAATGATATCACAATAGACACAGACGACACAAACTACACAGGCAACACAGACATTATAAAAGAAAAAGATGTCACAATAGACACAGAGGATACAGACGGTAGAGATGATACAACCACACAGACGACAGTCATTCTAAATGAAAATGATGTCAAAATAGACACAGAAGAAACAGAAGACACAGACGTAATAAATGACAATAATGTCACAACAGACAGAGACGACACAGACGACACAAATATAGTAAGAAAAACTATGTCACAACAGACACAGACATTATAAATGACAGTGACGTCTGAATAGACAAAGACAACAGAGACGACGCATATGACACAGACATTATAAAAGAAAATGAAATCAAAATAGAAACAGACAACACAGACGACTCAGACATTGTAAATGACAATGATATCAGAATAGACACCGACGACACAGACATTGTAAATGATAATTATGTCAAAATAGACACAGATGACACAGACATTATAAATTAAAATGATATCACAATAGACACAGACGACAGAGACGACAGAGACGACACAGACATTATAGATGACAATAATGTCACAATAGACACAGACTATACAGATGATGGATGACAAAGACAGCACAGACAACAAAGTCATTATAAATGAAAATGATTTCACAATATGCGAAGGTGACACAAACGACACAGACATTATTAATGAAAATGATGTCACTACAGACACAAATGACACAGACATTATAAATGGAAATGATGTCACTATAGACGTAGACGACAGAAACGACACAGACGACAAAACCGTTATAAATGAAAATGATGTCAAAGTAGACACAGACGAAACACAGGACACAGACATTATAAATGACAGTGATGTCACAATAGACACAGAAAACACAGAAATTTTACATGACAATGATGTCACAATAAACACAGAGGACACAGACGATAGAGACCACACAGATGAAAAAGCCATTATAAATGAAAAAGATGTCACAATTGACACAGATGACACAGACCTCACTGACATGACAGACATTACGTATAACAATGACGTCTCAATAGACACACATGACACAGACCACACAGACGAGACAGACATTATAAATGACAATGATGTCACAACAGTCATAGACGACAGACATTATAAATGACAATGATGTCACAACAGACACAGACCACACAGACATTATAAATGACATTGATGTCAAAATAGACACAGACGATACAGACTACAAAGACATTAAAAATGATGATGTCACAATAGACACAGACAACACAGACGACACAAATGACAAATGACACAGACATTATAAATGACAATTATGTCACAACAAAAACAAACGACACAGACATTATAAGTGACAATGATGTCAAACTAGACACAGACTACTCTGATATTTTAAATGACAATGATTTCATAATAACCACAGACGACAGAAACGACAGAGGCGACAGAGACTACACAGACCACAGAGACGACACAGACAACAGACATTATATATGACAATGATATCACAATATACACAGGCACACAGACGACACAGACATTAGAAATGACAGTGGTTTCACAATAGACACAGACCACACAGACATTATAAATGACATTGATGTCACAACAGACAGACGACACAGACGTTATAAATGATAATGATGTCACAATAGACACAGGCAACACAGACACAGAGATGTCATTGGCATTATATATAAAAACGATGTCAGAATAGACACAGATGACACTGACGACTCAGAAGACACAGACTACAGACATTATATATGAAAATTATGTCACAAGAGATACAGATGAAACAGATGACAGAGTTGACACAGATGACAAAGACATTATAAATTACAAAGTTGTCACAATATCACAGACAACTTAAACATGATAAATGACAATGATGTCAGAATAGACCAGACAACACAGACGACACAGACATTATAAATGACAATGACGTCACAATAGACACAGACGGCACAGACATTATAAATGACAATGATATCACAATAGAAACAGAATACACAGACATTATAAATGACAATAGTTTCACAGTAGACACAGAATACACGGACATTATAAATGACAATGATGTCGCAATAGACAGACAACACAGATATTATAAATGACAAGATGTCACAACAGACAAAGACAACACCGACGACACAGAAATAATCAATGAAAATAATGTCACAATAGACACAGACGACACCAACGACACAGACATTATAAATTACAATGATGTCACAATAGACACAGATGACACAGACATTAAAAATTAGCATGATGTCACAATAGGCACAGACAACACAGACACTATAAATGAACATGATGTCACAATAGGCACAGACAACTCAGAAAACAGAATTTAGAAATGACAATGAAGTCACAATAGACAAATATGATACAAACGACAGAGATGACACAGAAATTATATATTAGAATTATGTCACAATAAAATCAGACGACACAGACAATACAGACATAATTAATGATAATGATGTCAAAATAGACAAAACCGACACAGACTGCATAGACGACAAAGACATTTTAAATGACAGTGATGACACAATAGACAGAGGCGACACAGGTGACAACGACATTAAAAATGACAATGATGTCAAAACAGACAAAAACGACAGGGGCGACAAGGACGACACAGACATTATAAATGAAAATGATGTCAAAGTATACACAGATGACTCAGATGACACACACCACACAGACATTATAAATTACAATGATGTCACAATAAACACAGAAAAAACAGAAAACACAGATATAATAAAAGACAATTATATCACAATAGACACAGAAGACAGACGACATGGATGAATCAGAAGACACAGACGACACAGATATTATAAATGAAAATGATGTCACAATAAACAAAGATGACACAGGCGACACAGACATTATAAATTACAATGATGTCAAAATAGACAGAGATGACAAAGACATTATAAATGACAGTGGTGTCTCAATAGACACAGACGACACAGAAGACACACACATAAAAAATGACAATGATGTCACAGTACACACAGACGACAGAGACGGCAAAGACATTATAAATGACAATTATGTAACAATAGACACAGAAGATACAGACGACAGATGACAGACATTTTTAATGACAACGATGTCAAAATATACACAGACAACACAGACGACACAGACATTATGAATGAAAATGATGTCACAATAGACACAGAAGACACAGACGATACAGACATGAATGAAAAATGATGTCACCATAGACACAGATGACACAGAGGACACAGATATAATAAATTACAATGATGTCAGAACAGACAGAGATGACACCAACAACAAAGACTGTAGAAATGGAAATGATGTCAAAATAGACACAGATGACACATACATTATAAATCACAATTATGTCACCATAGACAAAGATGGCACCGATGACAGAGACAGTACAAATTACAATGATGTCACAATAGACACAGACAAAAAAGACGTAAATGACAATGACATGAAAAGAAACAGAGACGACACAGACATTATAAATTATAAAGATGTCACAATAGTCATGGATAACACAGACGACATAGACATTATAAACGACTATGATGTAATAGACACAGGCGACACAAATGACACATATGACACAGACATTGTAAATGTTAATGATGTCACGAGAGACACAGACAACACAGAAGACAGACATTATAAAAGACAACGATGTCACAATAGACACAGACGACAGAAAATATAAACGACAATGTCATAACAATAGACACAGCTGACACAGACGACACAGGCAACACATGCGACACAATTGCCACAGTTATTATAAATAAAAATGATGTCAAAACAGACAAAGACGACACAGACGAACCAGACATTATAAATGACAATGATGTCACAATAGACAGATAAGTCACAGAAGACACAGACATTATAAATGACAATGATGTCACAACAGACACTGACGACACTGCATTATAAATGACAATGATATCACAATAGACACAAACGACTCAGAAGACACAGATATTATAACTAACAATGATGTCAGAATAGAAACAGATGACACAGAAAATATATTATACAATGATGTCACATAAGACACAGATGACACAGACATAATAAATGACAGTGATGTCACAATAGACAGATGACAGGGATGACATAGATGACACAGATGACACAGACATTATTAATGAAAAAGATGTCACATTAACACAAACAACACAGACGAAATTGACGACACCGATGCCACAGACATTATAAATGACAATGATATCACAATAGACAAAAACGACACAGACGTAAATGACAGCGATATCACAATAGACACAGACGACATAGACGACACAGACATTATAAATGACAGTGATGTCACAATAGACAAAGACGACACCAACAACACAGTCATTATTAGTGACAATGATGGCAAAATAGACAAAGATGAGAAAGATGACACAGACAATATATTTGACAATGATGTCACAATAGACACAGACATTATAAATGAGAGTCATGTCACAATACACACAGATGACACAGACGACGTACAAGACACAGACGACAAAGTCATTATAAATGAAAACAATGACACAATAGACACAGACGACACAGACATTATAAATGACAATGATGTCAAAATAGACATAGAAGACAGAGACATAATAAATGACAATGACATAATAAATGACTATAGACACAGACACACAGACAATATAAATGAAAATGAGGTCACAATAGACACAGACACACAGAAAATATAAATGAAAATGAGGTCACAATAGACACCCACGACAGAGACGACACAGACATTATAACTGACCATGATGTCATAATAGACACAGACGACACAGAGGACACAGACATTATAAATGACATAGATTTCAAAATAGACACAGACGCGACAGACGACAAAGACAACACAGATGAATTCGATAACACAGACGATGAAAATGTTGTCACAATAAACACAGACAAAAAAGACAACACAGACGACACAGACGACAAAGACTTTATAAATGAAAATGATGTCACAATAGACACAGAAGACACAGACGACACAGATATTAGAAATTACAATGATGTCACAATAGACAAAGACGAAACAGATATTATAAATGACAATGATGTCACAATTGACACAGAAGACACCGACATTATATACGACAATGATGTCACGCTAGACACAGACGAAACAGACATTAAAAATGACAATGATGACACAATATACAGAGATGACACAGATGACAAAGACATTAAAAAAGACAAAGTTGTCACATTACACCGAAGACACAGCTGACACAGATATTATATATGACAATGATGTCACAATATACACAGAAAACACAGACGACACAGACATTATAAATGATATTGATGTCACAATAGATGCAGACAAGAGACAAGACAGAAGACACTGACATTATTATGACAATGATGTCACAATAGACGCAGTCAACACAGATGACAAAGACGACACAGACAATTTAATTGACAATGATGTCACCATAGACACAGAAGAAAAAGATGACACAGACGACACAGGCTCCACAGACATTAAAAATGACATTGATGTCACAACTGACACAGATGAAACAGATATTATAGCTGAAAATTATGTCACAATAAACAAAGGTGACAAAGACTACACAGAAGACAAATTATTAATGAGAAGGATTGAACAATAGACACAGAAACACAGACGACACAGACATTATAAATGACAAAGATGTCACAATAGACACAGATGAAACGCCGACACAAGCATTATAAATGACAATGGTGTAACAATAGACACAGGGGACACAGACGACACAGACATTATAAATGACAATGATGTCACAATAGATGCAGATGACACAGATGACACTGACATTGTGAATGAAAATAATGTCACAATAGACGCAGATGCCACAGACGACACAGACATAATAAATGACAATGATGTAAAAATAGAAACTGATGACACAGACATTATAAATTAAAATGATGTCAAAATAGACACAGAAGACAGACATTATAAATGACAATGATGTCACAATAGACAGAGACGACACATACGACACAGACATTATAATTTTCAATGATGTTACTATTAGCACAGATGACAAAGACTTTATAAATAGCTATGATATTACAATAGACACAGACGAAACAGACATTATAAATGAAAATGATGTTACAGTTGACACAGACGACATAGATGACACAGACTATATAAATGACAATGATATCACCATAAACACAGATGCCAGAGATGACACAGAAGTTCAAAGATGACACAGACGACACAGACATAAAAAATGACAATTATATCAAAATAGACCAGACAACACAGATATTATAAATGACAAAGATGTCGCAATAGACACAGACGACACAGACATTATAAGTGACATTTATGTAACAACACACACAGACGATACAGATGACACAGGCATTATAAATGACAATGATCATAGAATCATAGAATAACCAGGTTGGAAGAGACCCACCGGATCATCGAGTCCAACCATTCCTATCAAACACTATACCATGCCTCTTAGCACCTCGTCCACCCGTGCCCTAAACACCTCCAGGGAAGGTGACTCAACCACCTCCCTGGGCAGCCTCTGCCAGGGACCAATGACCCTTTCTGTGAAGAACTTTTTCCTAATGCCCAGCTTAAATCTCCCCTGGCTGAGCTTGAGGCCATTCCCTCTTGTCCTGTCCCCTGTCACTTGGAAGAAGAGACCAGCACCCTCCTCTCTACAACCTCCTTTCAGGTAGCTGGAGAGAGCAATGAGGCCTCCCCTCAGCCTCCTCTTCTCCAGGCTAAACAACGCCTGCTCTTTCAGCCGCTCCTCGTAAGACCTGCTCTCCAGCCCCCTCACCAGCTTTGTTGCTTTTCTCTGGACTCGTTCCAGAGCCTCAACATCCTTCTTGTGCTGAGGGGCCCAGAACTGAACACAGGATTCGAGGAGAGGTCTCACCAGTGCCGAGTCCAGAGGGAGAAGGACCTCCCTGGACCTGCTGGTTATGCTGTTTCTGATACAAGTCAAGATGCCATTGGCCTTCTTGGGCACACTGCTGACTCATATTCAGTCGCTGTCAACCAACACGCCCAGGTCCGTCTCCTCTAGGCAGCTTTCTAGACAGACTTCTCCTAGTCTGTAGCACTGCATAGGGTTGTTGTGCCCCAAGTGCAGGACCCGGCACTTGGCCTTGTTAAACCTCATGGCATTGGACTCTGCCCAGTGGTCCAGCCTGTTTAGATCCCTTTGCAGAGCCTCCCAACCCTCCAGCAGATCGACACTTCCACCCAGCTTAGTGTCGTCTGCAGACTTGCTGAGGGTGCACTCGATTCCTCCATCCAGGTTATTGATAAAGACATCGAACAGGGCTGGACCCAGCACTGAGCCCTAGGGAACCCCACTTGTCACTGGCCTCCAGCTGGATTTCACACCATTTACCACCACTCTCTGGGCCCGGCCAGCCAACCAGTTTTCCATCCAGGAGAGTGTGCACCTGTCCAGGCCAGAGGCTGACAGTTTCTCAAGCAGAATGCTGTGAGAAACTGTGTCAAAGGCTTTACTGAAGTCCAGGAAGACCACATCCACAGCCTTTCCCTCATCCAGCAGCCGAGTCACTTTGTCATAGAAGGCAATCAGGTTAGTTTGGCAAGACCTACCTTTTGTGAACCCATGTTGACTGGACCTGATCACCCAGTTCTCTTGCATGTGCTTCATGATCGCACTCAAGATCACCTGCTCCATGACTTTCCCTGGCACTGAGGTCAGACTGACAGGCCTGGAGTTTCCTGGGTCCTCCCTGCGACCCTTCTTGTAGATGGGCACAACATCAGCCAGCCTCCAGTCCAGTGGGACTTCCCCAGTCAGCCAGGACTGTTGGAAGATGATGGAAAGAGGTTTGGCCAGCACATCTGCCAGCTCCTTCAATACCCTTGGGTGAATCCCGTCCGGCCCCATAGGCTTGTGGGTGTCTAGTCGGGCTAGCAAGGCTCTGACCACCTCCTCTTGGATCACGGGAGCCTCATTATGCTCCTCCAGCTCCTGGGTTTGTACACAGACGGAATGACCCTCCTTACAAATAAAGACTGAGGCAAAGAAGGCATTAAGTACCTCAGCATTTTCCTCATCCCCAGTCACTGTTGTTCCTTCTGTGTCCAATAGGGACTGGATGGTCTCCCTAGTCCTCCTTTTATTATGTATATGTTTGTAGAAAGATATTTTGTTATCTTTCACAGAATTGGCCAATCTGATTTCTAGCTGAGCCTTAGCCCTTCTGATTTTCTCCCTACACCATATGTCACAATAGACACAGATGACACAGATTTTATAAATTAAAATGATATCAAAATAGACACAGACGACAAAGACATTATAAATGAAAAAGATGTCTCAATAGACACAGAAGACACAGACATTATAAATGACAATAAAGTCACAATAGACATAGACTCAGACGATACAGACACTATAAACTACAATGATGTCACAATAGACAAAGACTAGACAGACGACACAGACAACAGATATTATAAACAACAATGATGTCACAATAGACACAGACGACACAGACGACCCAAAGGACACAGATATTATAAATGAAAATGTTGTCACAATATTCATAGACGACACATACGATGCAGACTATAGAGACGACACAGACGACAGTAATTCTAAATAAAAATGAGGTCACAGAAGACACAGAAACATTATAAATGACAATGATATCACAACAGAAACAGTTGACAGACATTATAAATTACAATGATGTTACAATAGATACAGACGACAGAGACGACATAGACTTTATAAATGGAAATGATTTCACAATAGACAAAGACGACACAGATGACACAAATGACACAAAAGACAGATATTATAAATGACAATGATGTCACAATAGACACAGATGACAGACTTTATAAATGACAATGATGTCACAACAGAAACAAATGACAAAGACATAATAAATGACAATTATTTTAAAAAAACATACAGAAGATACAAAAGACTCAGACATTATACATGAAAATTATGTCAAAATCTAGAAGACACAGATATTATAAATTACAGTGATGTCAAAATAGACACAGACGACACAGACGACAGACATTCTAAATGAAAAAGATGTCACAATAGACACAGCTGACGTAGACGACACAGACTTCATAAATGACAGTGATGTCACAATAGTCAAAGACGACACATATGACACAGACATTGTAAATGAAAATTATAAAAAAAACATAAAAATGATACAGACGACTCAGACATTATACATGAAAATGATGTCACAATAGACACAGACAACACAGACATTATAAATGACAATGAGGTCACAATAGAAAAAGACGACACAGATGACCCAGACGACAAAGACATTATTAATTAAAACGATGTCATAAAGTAGACAGACGACAGAGACATTATAAATGACAATGATGTCACAATAGACAATCGACACAGACGTTATAAATGACAACGATGTCACAATAGACCAGATGACACAGACAACACAGACATTATAAATGACAATGATGCCAAAATAAACAAAGATTACACAGACGACAAAGACGACACAGATATTATAAATGACAACGCCATCACAACAGAAAAAGACGACAAAAACGACACAGACAACGCAGACATTATAAATAACAATGATTTCAAAATAGACAAAGACGACACAGACATTATAAATGACAATGATGTCACAATAGACACAGACGACACAGAAATTAAAAAAGAGAATTAGGTCAAAAGTGACACAGACGAAAATGTCATTATAAATGCCAATGATATCACAATAGAAACAAGCGTCTCAGATGACAACAACGACACAGATATTCATGACAATGATGTCACAATAGACACAGACGACAGAGACGACACATACGACACAGACATTATAAATGACAATGATGTCACAATAGACAAAGACGAAACAGATATTATAAATGACAATGATGTCAAAATAGAAACAGACGACAGAGACAACACAAACATTATAAATGACAATGATGTTAAAAAAGACACAAACGATACAGACGATACAGAGATTATAAATGAAAATGATGTCTCAATAGAAACAGACGACACAGACAACACAGACGTCACATCATTATAAATGAAATTGTTTTCACAATAGACAGAGACGACACAGACATTATAAATGACAATGATGTCACAATAGACACAGAAGACACAGACCACAGAGATATTATATATGAAAATAATGTCAAAATAGACACAGACGAAACAGACATTAAAAATGACAATGATGCCAAAATAGACAAAGATTACACAGACGACAAAGACAACATAGACATTATAATTGAAAATGATGTCACAATAGAAAAAGACGACAAAAACGAAACAGACGACACTGACATTATAAATAACAATGATGTCAAAATAGACACAGACGACAAGACGACATAGACATTAGAAATGAAAATGATGTCACAATAGACACAGACGACACAGACATTATAAATGACAGTGATGACAATATACATACAGATGACAGACAAAACTATCATTATAAATGACAATGCTATCACAATAGATAAAACAACTCAGACGACACAGACATATAAATGACAGTGATATCAAAATAGACATAGACGACACAGATGACACTGATATTATAAATGACAATGATGTCAAAATAGGCACCGACGACACAGACATTATAAATGGCAATGATGTGACAAGACACACAGATGACACACATGACACAGACATTAAAAATGACAACGATATCACAATAGACACAGACGATACAGATGACAGAGATGACACAAACAACACAAACACTATAAAAGACAATGATGTCGCAATTGACACTGACATTACAGATGACAAAGTCATTATAAATTAAAATGATGTCACAATAGACACAGAGGCCACAGACATTATAAATGACAATGATGTCACTATGGACAAAGATGACACAGACCCTCTAAACTACAATGATGTCACAATAGACAGACTAGACAGACAACACATATGACACAGACATTATAAATGACAATGATGTCACAATACACGCAGACAACACAGAAAACACAGACATTATAAATGACAAAGATAAGAAAATAGACACAGACTACAAAGGCAACACAGACAATATAAAAGAAAATGATGTCACAATAAACACAGAGGATACAGACGATAGTGACGATACAGACCACACAGACGACAGTCATTCTAAATGAAAATGATGTCAAAATAGACACAGAAGACACAGACGACACAGACATAATAAATGACAATGATGTCACAACAGACAGAGATGAGACAGGCGACACAGATATTGCAAAAAAAATATGTCACAACAGACACAGACATAAATGACAATGCTGTCTGAATAGACACAGACAACACAGACGACACAGACATTATAAATGACAAAGATGTCAAAATAGACACAGACGACTCAGACATTATAAAAGACAATGACTTCACAATAGACACAGACGACACCGACATTATAAATTACAATGAATCACAATAGACACAGATGACACAGACATTAAAAATTAGCATGATGTCACAATAGGCACAGACAACAGAGACCACACAGATATATTCTATATGATGATGTCACAGTAGACACAGACAACACAGACACTATAAATGAACATGATGTCACAATAGGCACAGACAACTCAGAAAACAGAATTTAGAAATGACAATGAAGTCACAATAGACAAATACGATACAAACGACAGAGACGACACAGACATTATATATTAAAATTATGTCACAATAGACTCAGACGACACAGACCATACAGACATTATTAATGACAACGATGTGACAGTAGACAAAAACGACACAGACTGCACAGACGACACAGAAATTTTAAATGACAGTGATGACACAATAGACACAGGTGACACAGGCGACAACGACATTATAAATGACAATGATGTCACAATAGACAAAAAAAACAGGGACGACAAGGACGACACAGACATTATAAATGAAAATGATGTCAAAGTATACACAGACGACTCAGACGACACACACAACACAGACATTATACATTACAATGATGTCACAATAGACACAGATGACACAGACATTGTAAATGAAAACGATGTCACAATAGACACAGAGGACACAGAGGACACAGACATAATAAATGACAACTGTAGCACAATAGACACAGAAGACAGACGACACCGATGAATCAGACGACACAGACGACACAGATATTATAAATTACAATGATGTCAAAACAGACAGAGATGACACAGACATTATAAATGACAACTATGTCACAATATACACAGACGACAGAGATGGCAAAGACATTATAAATGACAATTATGTAACAATAGACACAGAAGATACAGACAACACAGAAGACACAGACATTTTTAATGACAATGATGTCACAATATACACAGAAAACATAGACGACACAGACATTATAAATGACAGTGATTTCAAAAAAGACACAGACGCCACAGACCACACAAAGGACACAAACAACACAGATAACTCAGATGACACAGACGTTATAAATGAAAATGATGTCACAATAGACACAGAAAACACAAACGATACAGACGACAGGGACATGAATGACAATGATGGCACCATAGACACAGACGACACAGAGGACACAGATATTGAAAATTACAATGATGTCACAATAGACACAGACGCCACAGACATTACTAATGACAATAAGTCACCATAGACTATCATGACACAGACGCCACAGACATTACTAATGACAATGATGTCACAATAGACACAGAATACACAGACGACAAAGATATTATAAATCGTTATGATGTTGCAATAGAGAAAGACCGCACAGATGATACAGTCATTATAAATAACAATGATGTCACAATAGAAACAGATGACACAGAAGAGAAACACATTATAAATGAAAATGATGTCACAATAGACACAGACGCAACAGCCGACACAGACAACACAGATGACACAGACATTATTAACAACAATGACGTCAAAAGAGAGACAGACGACACAGATGACACAGACACTACAAATGACAATGATGTCACAATAGACACAGACGACACAGTCGACAGAGACAACACAGACATTATAAATGAAAATGATGTCACAATAGACACAGACGACACAGATATTATATATGACAAGGAAGTCACAATAGACAAAGACAGCACAGACGACACAGTTGTAAAAGACAAGTGAGACATTATAAATGACAATGATTTCACAATAGACTCCGACGATACAAAAGATACAGATATTATAAATTACAATTATATCCAGCCCCTGAGATCAGCCCACCAACAAGATGTGTGGTGGGACGGGGAGGCACTGACTGCTAGAAGGTCAACAGCTGGCCAGCGCTACCTGAAAGTTGAATTTGGGAGATCTGGGGAACCCTTGGGCCACGCTAAGCCCACACACACTTTGGTCCCTACAGGATTAGCTGCAGAAGTTGATCCTGGGACAAAGTGACATGAAGGGGCAGGGAGCCAAAGGCAGGGCAGCAGTCCCCGGTCACACAGGGATGGACAGAGGGATGCTGGAAGAACAGAGAGGTTGCTCAGCCATGGGAGAGGGAGACGTGTCATCTCCTGCAAGCTGGGACTCGGGGCAAGAGGCTGGCAATTGTGTCTGGGGTTTGAGAGCTGCTCATGGGTGCACTCTGAGCCGCATCCTGTGCTTCTGAACCTTCACTGTGCAACCAGGAGCAGGGAGGGACCTGGGTGGGAGGTTTTGGTAGGGAGATTTGGGGGCTGTGTGTGCCCAGGGGCCTCTGAGCCCTCCAAAAGGGCATCCCCACCAAGAGAGCTCCCAGCTGCAGAGGCAACGGGCTGGGGCTGGTGGGTATGGTGATGGCAAGGGGGTCTTGGGCAGCATCACCAGCCTTGGCTTGCTCCACTGGAGCTGTCAGGAGAGTTTAGGATATGATTTGCCTGATCAAACACAGGCGCCTGTTCAAGGAGAAGACAAAACACAGCTGGATTCTGCTTCCTACAGCTCCCCCAGCTCTGCAGCGGGATGTGGGAGGGGGTAAAGACACCCCCCATTCAGTGGGGTGAAGCAAGAGCATCTTGCTCCAGTGCAGGGTGTCTATGGGGCTGGCCCACTCCCACGTGTCAGGGGTCAGGGCTGGTTGGTACCCAGGGTGGTGCTGTGAGTGCTGGGGTTTCCAAGGAAGGGAGTGGATGCTGGTAGGGGGCAGCCAGGGGCACCTGACACTTTCGGCATCCTCACCCCCGCGTTCTCCAGCCACGTGGGTGCCTGACCCGGGCAGCCTCCAGCCCAGCCACATCGTAACTCCCTTCCCTCCCTGATGCCAGATGAGGGAATGTGAAGATTAAAATAAAACAAACGAGGCTTGTTGGAGCCAGGCTAAAAATGCCACGAATAACAGCTAATGAGCTCCATAAATCACTCTGGGATGGCACACAGATACCGAACATGCGCTCTGCACCTCCTCACTCCATCCTGTACATCCTGGGAACAGTTGGACTCGATGATCCGGTGGGTCTCTTCCAACCTGGTTATTCTGTGATTCTGTGATTCTGTGATTCTGTCATAATAGACAGCGACGACACAGTCGACAGTGTTGTTATAAATGACAATGAAGTCCCAATACACACAGACGACACAGACGAGACAGATGACAAAAACAAGATAAATGACGATGTCACAATAGACAGACGACACCAAAGACACTGACATTATAAATGACAATGATGTCACGATAGACACAGACGAAACAGACACTTTTAAATGTCGATGTCACAATGGACACAGATGACACAGATATTATAAATGAAAATGATATCTCAGTAGACACAGACGATACAGAAGACACAGACATTATAAAAGACAATGTTGTCAAAATAGACACAAACAATACAGACATTATTTATGACAATGATGTCACAATATACAAAGACCATACAAACGACACAGACATTATTAATGAAAATGATGTCACTATAGACACAGACGACAGAAACTACACAGAAGACAAAACCATTATAAATGAAAATGGTTTCACAGTAGACAGAGACGACACACACGACACAGACATTATAAATGACAATGATGTCACAATAAACACAGATGACACATACGTCAAAGACATTATAAATGACAATGATGTCACAAAAGACACAAACGACACAAACATTAAAAATTACAATATTTTCACAACAGACAGACGACACAGACATTATAAATGACAATAATGTCACAATAGACATAGACGACACAGACATTATAAATGACAAAGATGTCACAATAGACACTGACGACACAGATGACACAGACATGGTAAATGAAAATAATGTCACAACAGACAGACGATACACACATTATAAGTGACAAGGACGTCACAATAGAGACAGATGACACAGACGTCACAGACATTATAAATGACAACAATGCCACAATAGACACACACAACACGTTTTATAAATGATAATTATGTAACAATAGACACATACGATACAGACGACAGAGACTACAAAGACACTATAAATGGATATGATGTCAAACTAGACACAGTCGACAGAGACAACACAGATATTATAAATGAAAATGATGTCACAATAGACACAGACGACACAGACTTTATTAATTACAATGATGTGGAAATAGACATTGAAGACAGACATTATAAATGAAAATGATGTCACAATAGACACAGACGTCACAGACATTGTAAATGAAAATAATGTCACAACAGACAAAGACGACACAGACATTATAAATGACAATGATGTCACAATAGACACAGACGACAGAAATTATAAATGAGAATGAGGTCAAAATTGACACAGACGACACAGACATTATAAATGACAGTGATATCAAAATAGACATAGACGACACAGACAACACAGACATAATAGACTACAATGATGTCACAATAGACACAGACTAGACAGACGACACAGACGACAGACATTATAAATGAAAATGATGTCGCATTCGACACAGACGACAGACGTTATAAATGACAATGATGTCGCAATCGACACAGACGACACAGATGACAGACATTATAAATGACAATAATGTCACAATATTCACAGACGACAGAGACATTATAAATGACAATGATATCACAATACACACAGACGGCACAGACAACATAGACAATGGCCAAGAAGGCCAAATGGCAGCTTGGCTTGTATCAAAAATGGTGTGACCAGCAGGTCCAGGGAGGTTATCCTCCCTCTGGACTCGGCACTGGTGAGACCGCTCCTCGAATCCTGTGTTCAGTTCTGGGCCCCTCAGCACAAGAAGGGTGTTGAGGCTCTGGAACAGGTCCAGAGAAGAGCAACAAAGCTGGTGAAGGGGCTGGAGAACAGGCCTTATGAGGAGCGACTAAGAGAGCTGGGGGTGTTTAGCCTGGAGAAGAGGAGGCTGAGGGGTGACCTCATTGCTCTCTCCAACTACCTGAAAGGAGGTTGTGGAGAGGAGGGAGCTGGCCTCTTCTTCCATGTGACAGGGGACAGGACAAGAGGGAATGGCCTAAAGCTCCGCCAGGGGAGGTTTAGGCTAGACGTTAGGAAAAAATTCTTTACGGAAAGGGTCATTGGGCACTGGAACAGGCTGCCCAGGGAGGTGGTTGAGTCACCTTCCCTGGAGGTGTTTAAGGTAAGGGTGGATGAGGTGCTGAGGGATATGGTTTAGTGTTTGATAGGAATGGTTGGACTTGATGATCCGGTGGGTCTCTTCCAACCTGGTGATTCTGTGATTCTGTGACATTATAAATGACAATGATATCACAATAGACACAGACGACATAGACAACACAGACATTATAAATGAAAAGGCCATCTGAATAGACGTAGACAACACAGACGACTCAGACATTATAAATGACAAGGATGCCACAACTGACAGAGATTACACAGATGACAAAGACAACACAGACAACACAGACAGCATGGACTACACAGAGATTTTAAATGTCACAATGATGTCACAATAGTCTGTGTCACACAGACGACACAGACATTATAAATGACAACGATGTTTCGATACACACATACGACACATACAACTCAGACATTATAAATGACAATGATATCAAAATAGACACAGACGACACCGACGACAGACTACACAGAAAACACTGACATTATAAATGACAACGATGTCACAATAGACACAGACGTCACAGACATTGTAAATGAAAATAATGTAACAATAGACAAAGACAACACAGACATTATAGATGACAATGATCTCACAATAAACACAGACGACACAGAAATTACAAATGAGAATGAGGTCAAAATTGACACAGATGACACGGACATTATAAATGACAATGATGTCACAATAAACACAGACGACACACCAGTTACAGACATTATAAATGACAATGATGTCACAATAGACTCTGAAGACAGAGACAACACAGACATTATAAATGAAAAGGTTGGCACAATAGACATAGACGACAAAGACGACACAGAAGAAACAGACATTATATAAGGCAATGATGTCACAATAGACACAGACGACAAAGACATTATAAATGACAATAGATTCT
Organism: Phaenicophaeus curvirostris; assembly: GCF_032191515.1. NCBI lineage: Eukaryota > Metazoa > Chordata > Aves > Cuculiformes > Cuculidae > Phaenicophaeus > Phaenicophaeus curvirostris. The sequence continues at coordinate 1,808,831 of NC_091410.1, forward strand.
CAATAGGAACAGACGACACAGACATGATAAATAACAATGATGTCACAATAGACACAGACAACACTGACGACAGACATTATACATGATAATTATGTCACAATATACACAGACGACACTGTCATTTTAAAAGACAATGTGTCACAATAGACACAGATGACACATACAACTAGACATTATAAATGAAAATATGTGACAATATACACAGACGACACAAACGACACAGACGACACAGATGACAAAAAGACACAGGCATTATAAATGACAATGATGTCACAATAGATACAGATGACACAGACAACACAGATGACACATATTTTATATGACAATGATGTCTCAATAGACAGAGACGACACAGACAACACAGGCATTATAAATTACACTGATGTAACAATAGACACAGATGTCAAAGACAACACAGACGATACAGATGACACTGAGGAAACAGACATTATAAATGACAATGATGTCACAATAGATACAGATGTCACAGACAACACAGATGACAGATATTTTATATGACAATGATGTCTGAATAGACAGAGACGACACAGACAACACAGACTTCAAAACATTATAAATGACAGTGATGTCACAGTAGAGAGACGATAGAGAATACACAGAAGACTGATGCATTATTTATGACAATGATGTCACAATAGACACTGATGACGCAGACGACATAGACGACAAAGAATTATTAATGAAAATGATGTCACAATAGACACAGACGAGAGATGAAGCAGAAGACAAAGACGACACAGAAATTATAATGACAATGATGTCACAATAGACACAGACGACACACATCACACAGACTTTATAAATTACAATGATGTCACAACAGACACAGAGGACACAGACATTATAAGTGACAATGATATCACAATAGACACAGACGAGAAACGAGATAGACGACACAGAAGACAGAGACATTATAAATGACAATGATGTCACAATATACGCAGATGAAACAGGTGACACAGACGACACAAAAGACAAAGACATTATTAATAACAATGATGTCACAATAGACAAAAATGACAGAGAACACAGAGGACAGAGACGACAGATGCAACAAAGACATAAAGGAAAACGATGTCACAATAAACACAAACGACACAGATAACACATGACATGGACATAATAAATGAAAATGAGGTCAAAATAGACACAGATGACACAGACGGCAGAGACACTAGAAATGAAAATGATGTCGCAATAGACACAGACGACACAGATGTTATAAACGACAAAGATGTCAAAATAGACTGAGACGACACAGACTACATAGACATTATAAATGAAAATGAAGTCACAATAAACACATACGAGAGATGACATTAATGACAAAGACGACAGTGATGACACAGACATTAGAAATGAAAATGATGTCACAATACACATAGACGACACAGACGACAAAGATGTTATAAATGAAAATTATATTAATATAGACACAGACAAGAGACCACAGAGACGACACAGACGTTATAAATCATAGAATCATAGAATAACCTGGTTGAAAGAGGACCACCGGGTCATCGAGCCCAACCTTTAAAGTTGGCAGTTAAGGAACGCGGAGTGTGTTTAAATATTTTCATTTATTCGTTTCCTTTCCTTTCCCCCTTTTTTCTCTCAACAACTGAGAAAAATATATCTGATACATAAATGCGCAAGATCAGATAAATAATTATGGCACTTTCACAGGGCATGTGGAGGCCATCAAACAGACAAAAATATCTACTATAAAATCAAAGGTATAGGACTTACATGCATCCTGCTTCCCTTACTTAAAAGACAATGATGTCACAACAGACACAGATGACACAGACATTATAAATGACAATGATGTCACAATAGACACAGACACCACAGACAACACAGACAATATAAATGACAATGATGTCACCAAAGACGCAGACGACACAGAGCACAGAGACGACACAGATGACGAAGACATAATAAACTACAATGATGTAACAATAGACACAGAAGACACAGACATTATAAATGAAAATTATCTCACAATAGACACAGAAGACATATACGACACAGAGGAATAAGATATTAGATATTACAATGATGTCACAATATACACAGATGACTCAGACACAACAGAGGACAGACGACAGATGCAACAAAGGCATTATAAACGATAAAGATGTCACAATAGACACAGACGACACAGACTACATAGACGACAAGAGGACACAGACGACAAAGACATTATAAAGACAATGATGTCATAATAGAAACAGATGACACAGATATTATAAATGACAATGATATCAAAATAGACACTGATGACATAGAATACACAGACGACAGAGACATAATTTACGACAATGATGTCACAATGGGAACTGACGACACAGACAACAAAGACATTATAAATGAAAATGATGTCACAATAGACACAGACGAGAGACAAAACAGACGACACCGTCCACACAGAAATTATTATGACAGTGATGTCACAATAGACACAGACAACACAGATGACGCAGACGACAAAGACATTATAAATTACAATGATGTCACAATAGACACAGACATCACAGACGACACAGACATTATAAATGACAATGATGTCACTATACACAGACGTGAGACGACATAGACGACACAGTGGACAAAGACATTATAAATGAAAATGATGTCACAATAGACACAGACGACAGAGTCGACACAGACTACAAAGACATTATAAATGAAAATTATGTCACACTAGACACAGACAACACAGATGACACATGTGACACTCCTATTATAAATGACCATGATGTCACAATAGACAAAGACGACACACACAAAACAGACTCTAAAAATGAAAATGATGTCACAATAGACACAGACTTAACAGACAATATAAATGACAATTATGTCAAAAGAGACACAGACGACAAAGACGACAAATACCTTATAAATGACAATGTTGTCACAATAGACACAAACGACACAGACGACACAGAGGTCAGTGACGAGACATGCAACATAGACATTATAAATGACTATGATGTCACAATAGACAGAGACAACACAGACAACACAGACTTTAGAAATGACAAAGATGTCACAATAGACACAGATGACACATACACACATTTATTATTAATGACATCGATGTCACAATAGACACAGACGTCAGAGACAACACAGACGACACAGACACTATAAATGAAAATTATGTCAAAATACACACAGACGACAAAGACGAAACAGATGTTATAAATGAAATCCATGTCACATAAGACACAGATGTCACAGACGATACAGATGACACAGACAACACAGATATTATAAATGAAAATGATGTCAAAATAAACACACACGAGAGACCACACAGAAGACACAGACTTTATAAATCATAGAATCATAGAATAACCAGGTCTGAAGAGACCCACCGGGTCATCAGGCCCAACCTTTAAAGTTGGCAGTTAAGGCACCCAGAGTGTGTTTAAATATTTTCATTTATTCGTTTCCTTTTCTTTCCCCCATTTTGTCTCAAAACCTGAGAAAAATATATCTGATATATAAATGCGTAAGATCAGAAAAATAATCATGGCATGTTCATAGGGCATGTGGAGGCCATCAATTCAAAAAAAAATATAAACTATAAAACCAATGGTATAGGACTTACATGCATCCTGCTTCCCTTACTTAAATGACAATGATGTCACAACACACACAAATGACACGGACATTATAAATGACAATGATGTCACAATAGACACAGACGACACAGAGGACAGAGACGAGATAGGCAAGAAAGATATTATTAAAGAATAATTTATCACAATAGAAACAGACTTCACAGACGACACATACATTACAAATGACAATGATGTCACAATAGACACAGACGACAAAGACATTATAAATGAAAACTATATCACAATAGACAGACGATTCAGATGACACAGACGACAGAGATATAAATTTCAATTATGTCACAATAGACAGAGACGACGCAGATGACTTCACAATAGACACAGACGACACAGACATTAAAAATGAAAAAGATGTCACAATAGACACAGATTAGAGAGTCAGTATAAATGACAATGTCATCACAATAGACACAGATGACATAGACATTATAAATGACAATGATGTCACAATAAACACAGACGACACAGAAGACACATATATTATAAATGACAAGGATGTCACAATAGACTCAGACGACAGAGGCAATAGAGGGGAAACAGACGACACAGATATTATAAATGGCAGTGATATCACAATAGACCCAGACAAGACAGACGAAACAGACAATATAAATCACAATGATGTCACAATACACACAGACGACACAGGCGACACAGATGACACAGACCACACAGACAATATAAATGACAAGAATGTCACAATAGACTCAGACGACAGAGACAATACAGAGGAAACAGACAACACAGATATTATAAATGGCAGTGATGTCACAATAGAGAGAGACGACACAGACATTATAAATGACAATTGTGTCACAATAGATACAGACAACACAGATGACACAGATGTTATAACATAAAATTTTATCAAGGTAGACACAGACGACACAGAAGACACAGACATTATAAATGGCAATGATTTCACAATAGACACAGAGGACACAGACCCTACAAATGAATATGATGTCAAAATAGACATAGACGACAGATGTTATAAATGAAAATTATGTCAAAATAGACAAAGACGAAACAGACGACACAGTCATTATAAATGACGATGATTTCACAATAGACACAGACAACAGAGACGACACAGAAAATACAGACGGCAGATGACAAAGACATTATAAGTGACACAGATATCACAATAGACACAGACTAAACGGATGAAAAACACGACACAGATGAAAAAGACATCATAAATGACAAAGATTTCACAATAGACAGAGATGACACAGATGACAGAGACATTATAAATGACAATGATGTCACAATATACACAGACGACAGAGACGGCATAGACATTATAAATGACAATTATGTAACAATAGACACAGAAGATACAGACGACACAGACATTTTTAATGACAATGATGTCACAAATATATAGAGAAAACACAGACGACACAGACATTATAAATGACAAGGATTTCAAAATAGACAGAGATGCCAGAGACGACACAAAGGACACAGACAACACAGATAACTCAGATGACACAGACGTTATAAATGAAAATGATGTCACCATAGACACAGAAGACACAAACGATACAGACGACAGAGACATGAATGACAATGATGGCACCATAGACACAGACGACACAGAGGACACAGATATTAAAAATTACAGTGATGTCACAATAGACACAGACAACACAGACATTTTAAATGACAATGATGTCACCATAGACTATCATGACACAGACGCCACAGACATTACTAATGACAATGATGTCACAATAGACACAGAACACACAGATGACAAAGATATTATAAATGACTATGATGTCGCAATAGAGAAAGACCACACAGATGATACAGTCATTATAAATAACATAGATGTCACAATAGACAAAGACGACACAGCCGACACAGACAACACAGATGACACAGACATTATTAATGAAAATGATGTCAAAATAGAGACAGACGACACAGACACTACAAATGAAAATGATGTCACAATAGACACAGACGACACAGTCGACAGATACAACAGAGACATTATAAATGATAATGATGTCACAATAGACACAGCACAGACAACACAGTTTTAAAAGACAAGAGAGACATTATAAATGACAAGGATTTCACAATAGACTCCGACGATACAAACGACACAGACATAATCAATGAAAATGATGTCACAATAGACACAGACGACACCGACATTATAAAAGACAATGACTTCACAATAGACACAGACGACACCGACATTATAAAAGACAATGACTTCACAATAGACACAGACGACACCGACATTATAAATTACAATGATGTCACAATAGACACAGACAACAGAGACCACACATATTATATATGACGATGTCACAGTAGACACAGAAAACACAGACACTATAAATGAAAATGATGTAACAATAGGAACAGACAACTCAGAAAAAAGAATTTAGAAATGACAATGAAGTCACAATAGACAAATATGATACAAACAGATATGACACAGACATTATATATTAAAATTATGGCACAATAGAATCAGACGACACAGACAATACAGACATAATTAATGACAATGATGTCACAATAGACACAGAAGACAGAGACATTTTAAATGACAGTGATGTCACAATAGAAATCGATGACACAGAGGACACACATAATAAATGACAATTATATCACAATAGACACAGAAGACAGATGACACCGATGAATCAGACGACACAGATATGATAAATGAAAATGATGTCACAATAAACAAAGATGACACAGACAACACAGACATTATAAATGACAATGATGTCAAAATAGACACAGAGGAAACAGACATTAGAAATGAAAATGATGTCACAATAGACACAGACGACACAGAAGACACACATAAAAAATGACAATGATGTCACAATATACACAGATGACAGAGACGGCAAAGACATTATTAATGAAAATTATGTAACAATAGACACAGAAGATACAGACACGACAGACATTTTTAGTGACAATGACGTCAAAATATACACAGAAAACACAGACATTATAAATGACAATGATTTCAAAATAGACACAGATGCCAGAGACGACACAAAGAACACAGACAACACAGATAACTCAGATGACACAGACGTTATAAATGAAAATGATGTCACAATAGACACAGAAGACACAAACGATACAGACGACACAGATGACAATGATGTCACAATAGACACAGGTGACACACACGACACATACAGTGTAAATGATAATGATGTCACAATAGACACAGGTGACAGAGTTGACAGAGAAAACAAAGACATTATAAATGAAAATGATGTCATAATAGACACAGACGACACAGATATTATATATGACAAGGATGTCACAATAGACACAGACAGCACAGATGACACAGTTGTAAAAGACAAGAGAGACATTATAAATGACCATGATTTCACAATAGACTCTGATGATACAAACGACACAGATATTATAAATTACACTTATGTCATAATAGACAGCGACGACACAGACGGCAGAGTTGTTATAAAAGACAATGATGTCCCAATACAAACAGACGACACAGACGAGACAGATGACAAAAACATGATAAATGACGATGTCACAATAGACAGACGACACCGAAGACACTGACATTATAAATGACAATGATGTCACGATAGACACAGACGACACAGACACTTTTAAATATCGATGTCACAATGGACACAGATGACACAGATATTATAAATGAAAATATCTCAGTAGACCAAGACGATACAGAAGACACAGACATTATAAATGACAATGTTGTCAAAATAGACACAAACAATACAGACATTATAAATGACAATGTTGTCACAATATACAAAGACGACACAAATAACACAGACATTATTAATGAAAATGATGTTACTACAGAGACAGACATTATAAACGAAAATAATGTCACTATAGACACAGACGACAGAAACGACACAGAAGACAAAAACGTTATAAATGACAATGATTTCACAGTAGACAAAGATGACAAACACGACACAGACATTATAAATGACAATGATGTCACTGTAGACACAGACGACAGACTTCATAAATGACAGTGATGTCACAAGGGACACAGACGGCACAGACATCAGAGACAACACAGACAGTATAAATGATACTGATGTTACTATAGACACAGACGACACAGACATTATAAATGACAATAATGTAACTATAGACACAGATGACAGACATTATAAATAACAATGCTGTGACAACAGACGCAGACAACAGAAGACACAGGAATTATAAATGACAATTATGTAAAAATACACACTGACGATACAGACGACACAGTCATTTTTAATGAAAATGATTTCACAATAGACACAGAGGATGCAGATATTTTAAATTAAAATGATGTAAATTGACACAGGAGACAAAAACGTTATAAATGACAAAGATGTCACAATAGACACAGAAAACAGACAACTATGACGACACAGATGTTATAAATGTCAAAGATATCATAATAGACAAAGATGACAGTGACGACACAGACATTATAAACGACAACGATGTCACAATAGACAAAGACGTTGTAAATGACAACGATGTCACAATCGACAAAGACATTGTAAATGACAACGATGTCACAATAGACATAGACGACACAGACACTCTAAACTACAATGATGTCACAATAGACAGACTAGAAAGACAACACATACGACACAGACATTATAAAAGAAAATGATGTCAAAATAGACACAGAGGATACAGACGATAGAGACGATACAGACCACACAGACGACAGTCATTCTAAATGAAAACGATGTCAAAATAGACACAGAAGACACAGATGACACAGACATTATAAATGACAATGCTGTCACAACAGACAGAGACGACACAGACGACACAAATATAATAAAAAAAATTATGTCACAACAGACACAGACTTTATAAACGACAATGCTGTCTGAATAGACACAGACAACACAGACGACACATATGACAGAGACATTATAAATGAAAACGATGTTAAAATAGACAGAGACGACACAGACATTATAAATGACAATTATGTCACAATAGACACAGATGACACATACATTATAAATGACAGTTATATCACGATATTCACAGATGACTCATACGACACAGACATTATAAAAGAAAATGTTGTCAGAATAGACACCGACGACACAGACATTATAAATGAAAATGATATGACAACAGACACAGACGACAGAGACGACACAGATATTACAAATGACAATAATATCACGATAGACACAGACTATACAGAGGACAGGGATGACACAGACAACACAGACAACAAAGTCATTATAAATGAAAATGATTTCACAATAGACACAGACGACACAGACATTATTATTGAAAATGATGTCACTACAGACACAAACAACACAGACATTATAAATGAAAATGTTGTCACTATAGACATAGACGAGAGAAACGACACAGACAACAAAACCATTATAAATGAAAATGATGTCACATTAGACACAGACATTATAAATGACAGTGATGTCACAATAGACACAGACAACACAGACATTATACATGACAATGATGTCACAATAAACACAGAGGACACAGACGATAGAGACCACACAGACAACAAAGCCATAATAAATGAAAATGTCACAATTGACACAGAAGACAAAGACGTCACTGACGTCACAGACATTACATATGACAATGATGTCTCAAAAGACACACATGACACAGACCACACAGATGAGACAGGCATTATAAATGACAATGATGTCAAAACAGACACAGACCACACAGACATTATAAACGACAATGATGTCACAATAGACACAGACGATACAGACTACACAGACATTAAAAATGACAATGATGTCACAACAGACACAGACGATACAGACGACACAAATGACAAACGACACAGACATTATGAATGACAATTATGTCACAACAAAAACAGACGACACAGACATTATAAGTGACAATGATATCACACTAGACACAGACTACTCTGATATTTTAAATGACAATGATTTCATAATAACCACAGACGACAGAAACGACAGAGGCGACAGAGACTACACAGAAAACAGACAACGATGTCACAATATACACAGGCACACAAATGACACAGACATTAGAAATGACAGTGGTTTCACCATAGACACAGACCACACAGACATTATAAATGACATTGATGTCACAACAGAAAGACGACACAGACATCATAAATGATAATCATGTCAAAATAGATACAGACAACACAGATGTCATAGATATTATATATGACAACAATGTCAGATTAGACACAGATGACACTGAAGACTCAGACGACACAGACTACAGACATTATATATGACAATTAAGTCACAAGAGATACATACGAAACGGACGACACAGACGATACAGACATTATAAATTACAAAGTTGTCACAATATCACAGACAACTCAAACATGATAAATGACAATGATGTCACAATAGACCAGACAACACAAACGACACAGACATTATAAATGACAATAACGTCACAATAGACACAAATGACACAGACGTTATAAATGACAATGATGTCACAATAGACTCAGAATACACAGACATTATAAATGACAAGGTATCACAATATACAAAGACGACACCGACGACACAGACATTATAAATGACAATGATGTCACAATAGACACAGACGACACCGACATTATAAAAGACAATGATATCACAATAGACACAGTCGACACAGACATTATAAATTACAATGATGTCACAATAGACACAGATGACACAGACATTAAAAATTAGCATGATGTCACAATAGGCACAGACAACAGAGACCACACAGATATTATATATGATGATGTCACAGTAGACACAGACAACACAGACACTATAAAGGAAAATGATGTCACAATAGGCACAGACAATTCAGAAAACAGAATTTGGAAATGATAATGAAGTCACAATAGACAAATATGATACAAACGACAGAGATGAAGCAGACATTATATATTAAAATTATGTCACAATAGAATCAGACGACACAGACCATACAGACATTATTAATGACAACGATGTCACAATAGACAAAAACGACACAATCATTTTAAATGACAGTGATGACACTATAGACACTATAGACACAGGCGACACAGGCGACAACGACATTAAAAATGACAATAGACAAAAACGACAGGGGCGACAAGGATGACACAGACATTATAAATGAAAATGATGTCAAAGTACACACAGACGACTCAGACGACGCAGACCACACAGACATAAATTACAATGATGTCACAATATACAAAGATGACACAGACATTATAAATGACAACAATGTCACAAAAGACACAGACCACACTGAAGACTCAGATGACACAGACGACACAGACATTATAGGTTACAATGATTTCACAATAAACCGACGACACAGACATTATAAGTGACAATGATGTCACAATACACACAGACGACACAGACTTTATAAGAAACGATGTCACAATTGACAGACAACACAGACATAATAAATGACAATGAGGTCACTATGGACACAGACGACACAGATGACAGACGACACAGACTTTCTAAATGACAATGATGTCACTATAGACACAGACGACAGACACGAAAATGGCAACACAGACATTATAAATGACAATGATTTCACAAAAGATACAGACGACACAGACGACAGACATGAAAATGACGACACAGACATTATAAATTACGATGTCAAAATAGACACACACGACACTCACGACACTCACTATATATGAGAATGATGTCACAATAGGCACAGACAGACACGAAAATGACGACTCATACAACACAGACATTATAAATGACAGTGATTTCACAATAGAGACAGACGACACAGACACGAGAATGATGACAGAGACGACACAGACATTAAAAATGACAATGATGTCAAAATAGACACACACGACACACACCATATATAACAATGATGTCACAATAGACACAGACGACACAAACATCATAAATGACAACGATGCTCATTGCATCTTGAAAGACAAAAAATAAAACCCAAACATAATTACTAGCTGGCGTTTGTAGGTAATGTAGGTACAAGTCATATCTAACTGTTGACTCGGCAGCCAACCCACCTGGCTATGGGAATCTACCCCCAGTTCAATTGTCACCCCTTGCTGCCAGACCCGATGCCTCTGCACCTGTAGAACTCAACATTCAATAACTTACCCCCAGACTCGATAGTAACTAAACAATTCCACACACTGTTTTGATTCAGGAATGCCAACCCTTCTTCACACAACAGCCAGGCAGAAAAAAAAAAAGATAAAATCAAATCTTAACAACCATACACACCAGATTTATTGCCCCAAGAATTTAAACTGCTCTACCGACACTCCAACGTTATATCTGAGATGGCTTCGGTCATTCCCTCTGTGGCTGCATAACCGACCAAAAATGATTCTCCTCACCCCATGTATCTATGGCTACTTGCTCTGGAATGCACCGTATCATCTCACCCTTCAAAGCCTAACTAGACAGGTACATGTAAAGATAGAATTTCACTGCTATTCTTCTGCTAACTACTGTTTCCTTAGCTCAGGCAGAGCAGCTCCAGCCAGATTCAAACGTGCACAGACTGACTCTGCACAGAAAACCAATGACAGGATGCAGAAACAAAAAGGAAACTTGGTAAGAATGACTCTCAAAAGAGGGCTGGCATTGGGCAACAAGATGTAGGGAGCTGCAAGAAAGATTATGTCAGCCCTTGAAAAATGGAAGTCTATGGTCCTTTTAAGAGCCATAGCCACAACTAGAAGGATGCAAGGGTGAGCCCTTCTTAAAGACCTCAAAACAGAATACGTATGGAGGAAGTGCCAGAACAGGGATTTAAGAAAATGGAACAATAAGGGCTGAGGATGCTAACGTGTCCTGTGATGCCTACGCAATAGGCAACTGACCAGAAATTGCCAAAATGCAAGAGCTATCTGTACATGAAGATCAGAATGCAAGAAAAGCAGCGCCTGATCAGCACCTTACTAAGAACAGACATCCAAGAGTCTAGAGACGACACGTGGATCAAATGCAAAGATGACATCAAGACCTGCAGAAGATTTAAGACACAGCAGAGTCTACACAATCTAAACAACAAGACAGATATAGGCTGGAACTACCCTGCCTGGTACACGCTAGCTTGGGGCTGAAAATTAAACCCCTCTCCAAACGTGTAACAAGGTGCACTCTTCCTGCACAACCCTCTACCCTAGGCTAAATCCCTTCCCTGCCATTCTCAACATTCTGCCCTCTTCCCGGCCCAAAACCACAGCCCCCTTAACTTTCTGAGGACCAAGGGCCTGAAGATATCCTTGGCAGAAAAAACCCAAACTGCACCAACTATCTGGAAAAATCCTGCACTCTCACATTGTCCTGGAAAATAATCTGCAAAAAAAAAAAAAAAAAACCATACAGAAAACACAGTGCCAAGTCAGCATCACACTGCTCACTGCCAACATCTTGTATTACACTCAATGCAAAACTGCCAAGGCATTCTGCTCACCTATTTGATGCCAATTCAAACATTGGATGCTGCAGTCATCATCACCTGGGGCACTTCAGGTAGACAGACGGAAAATTTACTATTGCGCTTCTGAGAAATCAGACCCGTGCTCCATCTCTCTACTCCCCTGTTCACCTCAACTGCTCTTTGCACTCTAAAAGTGGACCACACAGCATCTACAAAACCAAAGGCCAATGCTCAATGGATTTGCTGCGTACTACAGGGCTCTAACACACCTATTTGAACAACAACCTCCCCACCTCTCAGACCACACATCAGCAAGAAGCTTCACCCCTCTGAGGCTGCATTTGGCACCTGCCACAGGAAAAGCATGCTTTTGTACTACACTAAAGCACAGGCTGCCCCAAGCAACACCTATCTCCACTGCATTACCTTGACTGCTCAGATGCCCGGCTTGCCTCATCTTCTGTGGTTGTGTTGAGGCTTGAGCTCCACCTGGAATATACAAACAGCAAGGATGATTGTAACTTCATTGAACAAAACCAACACACGGTAACTGATCATACAGCCACGGTTACATTTCCCTACCAACACCACAGCCAACTCACCTCACTATGGCACACTAACTGCACACAACTCCATCTGTGCCCCTCGGCACACAGGTCAGCCCGCTACGTCTGAAAAACACAACAGCAAAGAAGTCACCCTGACACTCAGCAATGCCCTAAGAATTCCAAGACTCTACTGCACATTACAGCCAAGCAAAGCTAGTCCACAACCAAACCCAAACATAAATTGCCGCTCCCTTGACATTCAAACCCCTTCGCTACTGCTCCACTGGCTGCTCCCATGCAGTTTTGGTCACCCCCTCTGTGGCTCCAGAGACAAGCAGAAACTACCCTCCTCACCCGCCACACCGAGGGCTGTGCAAATAAGGGATGCCCCTAGACCGCAATGTCTAGGCACGTCAAAACGTTAAGCACACAATCGGGCCACTATACCCCTGCTGACGCTTATCGCCTCCTCTACGCACCTGGCAGAGCAGCTCCAACCAGACACAAACACACGCAGAACATCAACACATAAGACCAATGTCGTGAACCGGGAACAAAAGAAAAGTCGCGGCAACAAGGAGGACTCCTGGACCACGCATGCCAATGGGCAAGGCAATGGACAGGGCTCCGAGGAACAACCTACGGTAGCCCTGGAAAAGCGAAGAACCGTGCATGGTTCCAAAGAGATGGTGCCACAACTGGCAAGATGAACGGGCAAGAAACCCTTTTAAAGTCCTAAACATGCAGAGGATGGACGGAACAAGTCCCAGAACAGGGATCCAGGAAAACAGAAGACTAACTATCCCGGATGGCGAGGCAGGCTGCAAGGCTGCAGCAGAAGACAGCTGACCAGATGCTTCCAAAACACAAGAGCGATCCACACTTTAGAAATGCAAAGAAAGAAAAGCAGTGCCCCATCGACACTGCCTTGATCAGTACGAGCATTTGGGACCCTAGACATGGCACCCAAGGCACGCCCGCCATGCCCTGAGCACAAAAGACAACATCAAGACCTGCAGAAAATTTCAGACATGGCACGGTGACTACACAAACTAGACAACAACAGATACAGGCTGGAACTGCCCTGCCCATGCAGGGTTTGGGCTGAGAAGTAGGCCCCTCTGCCTTCACCTGCCCAAAGAGGACTCTCCCTGCACAGCCTAGGCTACCTTCCAAACCCCTCCCTGCTAGCCCCATCCCACCTCCCCCTTCCCAACTCCGGTCTCTCAATTTAGCTTTCAGAGGGCCACGAATGAAGCTGTCCTTGGCCAAAGCAGCTCAAATCACATCAGCTAACAGAAATAATCCTGCAGTCACTGCGTTCCTCTTCAGCATCTGCAAGAAAAATGAACAGAAAAACACAGTGCCAAAACACGAGAACGATCCCGGCTTCAGGAGCACGATGCAAGAAAAGCAGTGCCCAATCAACAGTGCATTGATGAGTACGAGCATTCAGGACCCTAGATATGGTGCTCGAGGCATGTCCGGCATGCTGTAAAGGATCCCTCATTACAACGGGATGTGGCCAAAACCAGGAGGATGTACGTGAAAGGATCACCTTTTAAATGACTAAAGGCACAAGATGCATGGAAGAAGTCTCAGGTCAACAGGGATCCTTGAAAATATATGACTAGCGATTGTGGCCACCAACACAGGCTGCAAGGCCACGGGAAAAGATGGCTGACTAGAAACTTGGAAAATGTGAAGCCAATCCACACTTAGGTTATGATGCAAGAAGAACAGTGCCTAATTGGTATTGTACCCATGAGTACAGGCATTCAAGACCCTCGAGATGCTGCTCAAGTCATATGCTGCATTCCTTTAAAGCAAAGGGGACATCAAGGCTTAAGAAACGTAAAAGAGAAACAGAATATAAAGCACACGGCACAGACAAGCTGGAACGGCCCTGCCAGGAACGTGCTAGCTTTGGGCTGAGAAGTAACACCCTCCAGCTCTCCCTGCCCAAAGGGGACACTTCCCGCACAGCCCTCTCCCCTAGGCTACTTTTAAAACTCCTCCCTGCCATCCCCAGCCTTCTCCCCTCTGTCATACCCCACCCCTGCCCCCGTCCCTCAATTTAGCTTTCAGACCACCAGAAGGCTTCCAGAGGAGAAAAAAACTCCAAGAACATCAGCTTCCTGGAATGATCCTACAGTTGCCAGGATCCACTTTGCAATCTACAACAAAACTAAAATAGCTCCAACAGCCAGCATTGCACTGATCAATGTCACCACCTTACATGACAACTTGTTCTGCCTAACTGCCATGTTCTTCCACTCACTTGCTCCACAGCAGTTCTTCTGTCAGATGCTGCAGCTGTTATCACCCAGGGTAATTAAATTCAGAGAATTACTCTCACACCTGTGAGAAGTCTGCCCCATGCTCCTTCTCCCTACTACCCAGCTCATCTCAAATGCTCTTCCCATTCCCAAGGTGGCCCGCACAGTGCCTGCTAAACCAAAAGTAAATACTATGTTGCCAAAGAACACTTTGCTCTTCTAGACATACTCAACTTCCTCCTCACCATCAGCCCCACAATGATGAGAATAAACCTGACTACCTCACCGGCACCCCAAAATTCTGTGCCCTCTGCTTACCTCTCCTCTCTTCCTCACCACTTAAGTTGTAGGACCAGTAGTGGTGATACCCAGGACAAAAGAAAGATGAGCCACGGAAATCCACATTTTAGGAAGTAACCAAACTTTAGTCGTAGGAGTGAACAAGAAGAACTTGAAAAAAATATTCTTATCAAAACCCAGTAAAGATTATTAACACAGAAGACATAAAAACACAGGACACTCACCACACAGCAATGGAGACTGGAATTACAGAGGCAGTCAGCCAATGAAAAACTCGCAACAGTGGGATTGACTACTCTAAGACCTAAATTGGAAACTCAATGACCGTAAAAAACCACAATGGATAACAGGGACAAGGTAACAACCGCTGTAAGCAATAACAGAGCAAACCTCACTGGCAAGGTCTAAGAAGGTCTAAGAAGGTTGGAGAAAGATAAAGACAGTTGGAGAAGATCGGAGAAGGTCAGAGAAGGTCAAAGAAGGTTGGAGAAGTTCAAAGAATGTCGGAGAAGGTCAGAGAAGTTCAGTGAAGTTTGGAGAAGTTCAAAGGTGGTCGGAGAAGATCAAAGAGGGTCGGGGAAACAAGCGGCAGAATCCTGCACTGTAGATAGGCAGCGAGTCCATACCTTTAAGTAGCAAGGTCTCTGATATTCATAGGATCACCAGGTTGGAAAAGACCCATTGGATCATTGAGTCCAACCATTCCTATCAATCACTAAACAATGCCCCTCACCATCTCATCCACCCATCCTTTAAACACCTCCAGGGAAGGTGACTCTACCACATCCTTGGGCAGCCTTTGCCCATCCCCAATAACCCTTTCAGTGAAATATTTTTTCCTGATGTACTGCCTGAAGCTTCCCTGGCAGAGCTTGAGGCTATTCCCTCTTGTCCTGTCCCCTGTCCCTTGGGAGAAGAGGCCAGCTCCCTCCCCTCCACAACCTCCTTTCAGGTAGTTGCAGAGAGCAGTGAGGTCTCCCCTCAGCCTCCTCTTCTCCAGGCTAAACACCCCCAGCTCTCTCAGCCGCTCCTCATAAGGCTTGTTCACCAGCCCCCTCACCAGCTACATTACTCTTCTCTGGACATTCAGATGGATGGAGACAGGATGGATGCAAAGAAGTTAGTTGAGGAACACAATAAGTAGAAGGTATAAGGGAGCAGAGATCTCTAAGCCCTAGAGATTACATTTCTTAGGGTAACTAATAATTTTCAACTTGTGTCTCAACCTCATCATTACCTCATTGGCTACAGAGAGACTAGAACAACAGACACCTGAACGGCACTTGCATCTGACCACCAAACTGACCCAAGAAAGACTGACGAACCCATCTCCCTTTCCCCAAACCATTAAAGCCCTTTTCTACCCCTGAAGTATCAGAGAAGGAACCCTGCTCCTTCTTAACAGCACCTGCCCTATATTTTAACCCCCCTGACCCTTCTGTGTTGCTGTTCCTTGGGAGCTGTGCTCCTGAGCCCTTCCCAGGGCTCCCCTGGCCCCTTCTATCTTCCACCAATCCACAGACTCTACTTCCTACCCTAGGCCAACAAACTTCATTCCAGATTATTATCACCCACAAGGTGCCCATTACAAACTGCAGAGCCCCTAGATCCAATACATTATGCCACACAGAATGAGGAACAACAACAAATCATCCCATAACCAAAAACTTGAGGCAAAGCACCCAGAAAAAAAAAAAAGAAGGAAATCAAAAGCATCTTGCTCCCTCCAACACCCAATCAAAAATTACTGACAAAAAAGCCCCATAGTTACACCTGTATGTGCTGCTTCGCCTGGACTCTTCCAAAGCTCATACCTCCAACAGACGCCTCTGCTTCTTTAGAAGAACAAAAAGAAAAAAAAAAAATGAAAAAGCCAAAAACCACCACTTACCCAACTAGCTTAATCTGCCTAAAAAGCTACAATGAATGGAAACAGCAGCAAAACTCTAATCTCAAGGATAAACCACAACCTAAATGACCTCCAGAGGCAAGGCCTGTGGCTTATATACCCCCTGGGCCTTCCCGCCCACCACCTGTGACTGGGGTGTGGTGAAGCCCTCACAGGTATAAAGAGTGCCTGAGGAGGAACTGTGTTTTATTAACTCTGCCTTGCATTCTCAGCTAGAGCAACACTACTACATGTCTGAAAGCATCCTTACAAGAAATAACAGTATGCGTGCTGTCACTGCAACATTGCTAGTTGTGACAGTGATGGAACTAGGTAACAAACATTTTAGAGCTGGACTTTTTGGTTCCTTTCATTTATCGTGCTGCTACAATTACTGTTCCCTGGTATCGCTATACCCCTACTCTTTAATTTTTCTGTGCTCTTTTCCCTCTCTTTTTCCCTCCCCCCAGTCTTCAGTATCTGTTCTCTGCCCATACTTTTTTTTTCCTTTTCCATCTTTGTCCCAATCTGCGTTCCTCATTCTGTTCCCCCACAATTTCACTGGCTTGATCCTTGTAGTTTGTTCTTTCTCTGCACCTGCAAATGCCTTGCTTGTCTTTCTCTTTCTATCTCTCTTTCTTTCTCTATCCCTTTGTATTGCTCACTGTTGCTGTTCTATTTTTTCCATTCACTCTGTATCTTGACACTCCCCTTTTCATCTCTTGCTATTTCTGAATTTTTGTGCTAGTCCTTGCTCTTTTGAATAATCCTCTGTCTGTCTGTAGGGCTCCTAGTTCCTCTCAAACAAGTCAGCTCTTTTTTATGTACACACATGGCCTTATGAGAAATGGCTCAGAGAGCTGGGCTTGTTTAGCCTGGAGAAGTGGAGGCTGAGGGGAGACCTCATTGCTCTCTACAACTACAAGGTCTACAAAGAAGGTCGGACAAGGGAAATGAAGGGCGAAGAATTTCGGAGAAGGGCGAAGAATTTCGCAGAAGGGCAAAGAATTTCGGAGAAGGTTGGAGAAGTTCAAAGAAGTTCAAAGAATATCGGAGAAGTTCGGAGAAGGTCGGAGAAGTTAAGAGTAGGTCAGAGAAGGTCAGATTAGGTCGGAGAAGGTCAGAGAATGTCAAAGAAAGTTGGAGAATTTCAAAGAAGGTCAGAGAAGGTCAAAGGTGGTTGGAGAATTTCGAAGCAGTTCAGAGAAGGTCGGAGAATTTCGAAGAAGGTCAAAGAAGCTCAGAGAAGGTCAAAAAAGGTTGGAGAGAGATGAAGAGAGTTGGAGAAGTTCGGAGAAGATCAAAGAATTTTGAAGAAGGTTGGAGAATGTCAGAGAAGTTAGGAGAAGGTTGGACAAGGTCAAAAAAGCGTGGAGAAGGTCGGAGAAAGTAAAAGAAGTTTGGAGAAAGTCGCAGAAGGTTGGAGAAGGTCTAAGAAGGTCTAAGAAGGTTGGAGAAAGATAAAGACAGTTGGAGAAGATCGGAGAAGGTCAGAGAAGGTCAAAGAAGGGTGGAGAAGGTTGGAATAGGTCAGAGAAGATCAAAGAAGGTCGGAAAAGTTCGGAGAATGTTGGAGATGGTCAAAGAAGGTCAGAAAAGGTCGAAGAGTGTCAGAGAAGGTGAAAGAAGGTCAGAGAAGGTCAGAGAAGATCAAATAAGTCTGGAGTAGGTCGGAGAAGGTCAGAGAAGGTCAAAGAAATTCAGAGAAGGGAAAAGAAGATCGGAAAATGTCAAAGAAGGTAGGAGAAGGTCGGAGAAGTTTGGAGTGGGTCAAAGAAGGTCAGAGAAGCTCAAAGAAAGTCAGAGAAGTTCAAAAGTGGTCAGAGAAGTTCATAGAAGGGCGGAGAAGGTCAGAGAAAGTAAAAGAAGGTCAGAGAAGTTTGGAGAATTTCAAAGAAGTTCTGCAAGACCGGAGAAGGTTGGAGAAGTTCAAAGAAGGTCGGAGAAGGTCAAAGAATTTCAGGGAAGATCAAAGAAGGTCGGAGAAGTTCAAAGAATTTCGGAAAAGGTCAGAGAAAGTCCATGAAGGTCAGAGATAGGCAAAGAAGGTGGGAGAAGGGCAAAGAACTTGGGAGAAGGTCGGAGAAGTTCAGAGAAGGTCAGAGACAGTCAAAGAAGTTCAGAGAAGGTTGGAGAAGTATAAAGACGGTCAGAGAAGATCGGAGAAGGTCAAAGATGGTCAGACAAAGTCGGAGAAGGTCAAAGAAGTTTGGAGAAGGTCGGAGAAGATCGGAGAAGGTAGGAAAATATTGGAGAAGGTCAAAAAAATTCAAAGAAGTTCAGAGAAGGTCAAAGAAGGTTGGAAAAGGTGAAAGCAGGTTGGAGAAGGCAAGAGAAATTCAAGGAAGGTCAGAGAATATCGAGGAAGTTCAGAGAAGGTGAAAGCAGGTGGGAGAAGGCCAGAGAAATTCAAGAAAGGTCAGAGAAGGTCAAAGAAGATCAGAGAAGGTTGAAGAAGGACAGAGAAGATCAAAGAAGGTCGGAAAAGTTTGGAGAAGATCAGAGAAGGTCAAAGAAGGTCAGAAAAGGTCAAAGAGTGTCAGAGAAGGTAAAAGAAAGTCAGAGAAGGTTGGAGAAGATCAAATAAGTCCAGAGTAGGTCAGAGAAGGTCAAAGAAGGTCAGAGAAAGTCAAAGAGGGTCGGAGAATGTCAAAGCAGGTCAGAGAAGATCAGAGAAGGTCAGAGAAGGTCAAAGAAGGTCAGAGAAGGTCAAAGAAATGCGGAGAAAGTAAAAGGTCAGAGAAGGTCAAAGAAGGTCAAAGAAGGTCAGAGAAGGTCAAAGAAGGTCAGAGAAGGTCAAAGAAATGCGGAGAAGGGCAGAGAAGTTTGGAGAAGGTCGCAGAAGGACAAAGCATTAGGAGAAATTTGGAGAAGGTCAAAGAAAGTTGGAGAAGTATAAAGACGGTCAGAGAAGATTGGAGAAGTTCAGAGAAGGTCAAAGATGGTCGGAGAAGGTCAGAGAAGGTCAAAGAAGGTTGGAGAAGGTTGAAGAAGGTCAGAGAAGGTAGGAAAATTTGGGAGAAGGTCAAAAAATGTCAAAGAATTTTGGAGAAGGTCGGAAAAGGTGAAAGCAAGTTGGGGAAGGCCAGAGAAATTCCAGGAAGGTCAGAGAAGGTCGAAGAAGGTCAGAGAAGGTTAAAGAAGGGCAGAGAAGGTCGGAATAGGTCAGAGAAGATCAAAGAAGGTCGGAAAAGTTCAGAGAAGGTTGGAGAAGGTCAAAGAAGGTCAGAAAAGGTCAAAGAGAGTCAGAGAAGGTGAAAGAAGGTCAGAGAAGGTCAGAGAAGATCAAATAAGTCTGGAGTAGGTCGTAGAATGTAAAAGAAGGTCAGAGAAGGTAAAAGAAGGTCAGAGAATATCAGAGAAGATCAAATAATTTTGGAGTAGGTTGAAGTGGGTCAAAGAGGGTCAGAGAAGGTCAAAGAGGGTCGGAGAATGTCAAAGAAGGACAAAGAAATTCGGAGAAGGGAAAGGAAGTTCAGAGAAGGTCAAAGAAGGTAGGAGAAGGTCGGAGAAGTTTGGAGAGGGTCAAAGAAGGTCAGAGAAGCTCAAAGAAAGTCAGAGAAGTTCAAAAGTGTTCAGAAAAGGTCAGAGAAGTTCATAGAAGGGTGGAGAAGTTCAAAGTAGTTTGGAGAAGGTCAAAGAAGGTCAGAGAAATTCAAAGAAGATCAGAGAAGGTCGGAGAAGTTCGGAGAAGGTCAAAGAAGGTCTGACAAGATCAAAGAAGTTCAAAGAAGGTCGGAGAAGTTCAAAGAAGGTCGGAGAAGTTCAAAGAAGGTCGGAGAAATTCAAAAAAGATCGGAGAAGGTCACAGAAGATCGGAGAAGGTCAAAGAAGATCTGACAAGATCAAAGAAGGTCAGAGAAGGTCAAGGAAGGTCGGAGAAGGTCAGAGAAGTTCAGGAAAGGTCAAAGAAGTTCAGAGAAGTTCAGAGAAGTACGCAGAAGGTCAGAGAAGGTCAGAGAATGTCAAAGAAGGTCGGAGAAAGTCAAAGAAGGTCGGAGAAAGTCAAAGAAGTTCTGAGAAGTTCGGAGAAGTTTGGAGAAGGGAAAAGAAGGTTGGAGAAGTTCAGAGAAGGTCAGAGACAGTCAAAGAAGGTCGGAGAAAATCAGAGAAGGTTGGAGAAGTATTAAGACGGTCAGAGAAGATCAGAAAAATTTGGAGAAGGTCAAAGATGTTGGAGAAGTTCGGAGAAGGTCAAAGAAGGTCAGAGAATGTCGAAGAAGGTCAGAGAAGTTCAAAGAAAGTCGGAGAAGCTCAAAGAAGATTGGAGAAGGTCGTAGAAATTCAAAGAAGGTCAGAGAAGGTCAAAGATAGTCAGAGAAGTTCAAAGAGGGTCGGAAAATGTCAGAGAAGGTCGGAAAAGGTAGGAGAACATCAGAGAATGTCAGAGAAGGTCAAAAAAGGTCGGAGAAGGTTGGAGAAGATCAAAGAAGGTCAGAAAAGTTCGGAGAAGGTCAAAGAAGGTTGGAAAAGTTCAAAGAGGGTCAGATAAGGTAAAAGAAGGTCAGAGAAGGTCAGAGAAGGTCAAATAAGTCCGGAGTAGGTTGGAGAAATCAGAGAATTTCAAAAGTGGTGGGAGAAGGTCGGAGAAGGACAGAGAAGTTCAAAGAAAGTCAGAGAATTTCAAAAGTGGTCGAAGAAGGTTGGAAAAGGTCGGAGAAGATCAAGGAAGGTCGGAGAAGTTCAGAGAAGATTATGGAAGGTCAGAGAAGTTTAAAGGTGGTCGGATAAGTTCATAGAAGGTTGGAGAATGTCAAAGAAGTTTGGAGAAGGTCAAAGAAGTTCGGAGAAAGTCAAAGAAGGTTGGAGAGGTCGGAGAAGTTCGGAGAAGGTCAAAGAAGGTCTGACAAGATCAAAGAAGATCGGAGAAGGTCAAAGAACATCGGAGAATGTCGGAGAAGTTCAAAGAAGGTTGGAGAATGTCAAAAGAGGTTGGAGAAGGGCGGAGAATTTCGCAGAAGTACGGAAAAGGTCGAAGAAGTTCAGAGGTGTTCAAAGAATGTCGGAGAATGTGAAAGAAGTTCAAAGAAGGCGGTAGGAAGTCAAAGACGTTCAGAGAATATCAAACAAAGTCGGAGAAGGTTGAAGAAGTTCGGAGAAGGTCAAAGAAGTTCGGAGAAGGTCGGAGAAGGAAGGAGAAATTTGGAGAAGGTCAAAGAACATCGGAAAAGGTCAGAGAAGATCTGAGAAGGTCAAAGAAGGTCGGAGAAGATCTGAGAAGGTCAAAGAATGTCGGAGAAGGTAAAAGAAGTTTGGAAAAGGTCAAAGAAGTTCAGAGAATGTCAAAGAAGTCGGAGAAGATCAGAGAAGGTCGGAGAAGATCGTAGAAGGACAGAGAAGGTCGAGGAAAGTAAAAGAATCTCAGAGAAGATTGTAGAATTCAGAGAAGTTCAAAATAGATCAGACAATATCGGAGAAGCTCGGAGAAAGTCAAAGAAGGTCAGAGAAGGGCAAAAACAGGAGGAGAAGGGCAAAGACAAGTGGAAAAAGGAGGAGAATATCGGAGAAGGGCAAAGGAGGGTGGAGAAGGACAAAGACAGGCGGAGAAGGGCAAAGACCAGGGAGAAGTACAATGACTGCTGGAGAGGAGCAAAGAACTGCGGAGAACGGCAAAGACAGGTGGAGAAGGATGGAGAATATCGGAGAAGGGCAAAGACAGGCAAAGACAAGGGGAGAAGGGAAAAGAAGTTTGGAGAAGAGCAAATAAGGTTGGAGAAAGGACAAAGACGGGTGGAGAATTGCAAAGATGGGAGGAGAAGGATGGAGAATATCAAAGAAGGGCAAAGACGGGCGGAGAAGGGCAAAGACGGGCGGAGAAGGGCAAAGACGGGCGGACAAGCGCAAAGAAATATAGACAAGGGCAAAGACAGTCAGAGAAGTGCGGAGAATATCGGAGAAGGGCAAAGACGGGCGGAGAAGGGCAAAGAAGGGTGGATAAGGGCAAAAACGCGTGGAGAAGTGTGGAGAATATCGGAGATTGGCAAATAAAAGGGGAGACGGGCAAAGACGGGCGGGGAAGGGCAAAGACGGGCGGGGAAGGGCAAAGACGGGCGGGGAAGGGCAAAGACGGGCGGGGAAGGGCAAAGACGGGCGGGGAAGGGCAAAGACGGGCGGGGAAGGGCAAAGACGGGAGGAGAAGGGCAAAGACGGGTGGAGAAGGGCAAAGACGGGTGGAGAAGTGCAGAGAATATCAGAGAAGTGCAAAGATGGGCAAAGACAAGGGGAGAAGGGAAAAAACGGGTAGAGCAGGGCAGAGAATATCGGAGAAGTGCAAAGAAGGGCAAAGAAGGTTGGAGAAGGGCAAAGAAGGTTGGAGAAGGGCAAAGAAAGGTGGAGAAGGGAAAAGATGGCAGGAGAAGGACGGAGAATATCAAAGAAGGGCAAAGACGGGCGGGGAAGGGCAAAGACGGGCGGGGAAGGGCAAAGTAAGGCGGAGAAGGGCAAAAAAGGTTGGAGAAGTGCGGAGAATATCGGAGAAGTGCAAAGACAGGCAAAGATGGGCGGAGAAGTGCAAAGACCAGGGAGAAGTACAATGACTGCTGGAGAAGATCAAAGAACTGCGGAGAACAGCTAAGACAGGTGGAGACGGGTGGAGAAGGGCAAAGACGGGTGGAGAAGGGCAAAGACGGGTGGAGAAGGGCAAAGACGGGTGGAGAAGGGCAAAGACGGGCGGAGAAGTGCAGAGAATATCAGAGAAGTGCAAAGATGGGCAAAGACAAGGGGAGAAGGGCAAAGACGGGCGGAGAAGGGCAAAGACGGGCGGAGAAGGGCAAAGACGGGCGGAGAAGGGCAAAGACGGGCGGAGAAGGGCAAAGACGGGCGGAGAAGGGCAAAGACGGGCGGAGAAGGAAAAAGATGGGTGGAGAAGGGTGGAGAATTTCGGAGAAGAGCAAAGAAGGGCTAAGACAAGGGGAGAAACTCAAAGTCGGGCGGAGAACCTCGAAGTCGGGTGAAGAACCTCAAAGTCGGGCGGAGAAGATCATAAATGGGCGGAGAAGGGCAGAGAATATTGGAGAAGGGCAAAGATGGGCGGAGAAGGGCAAAGACAGGGGAGAAGGGCAATGAGTGGTGGAGAAGAGCAAAGAACTGTGGAGAACGGCAAAGACAGGTGGAGAAGGGCAGAGAATATTGGAGAAGTGCAAAGAAGGGTAAAGAAGGGCTGCGAAGGGTAAAGACGGGAGGAGAAGGTCTAAGACGGGTGGAGAAGAGCAAAGTCGGGCAGAGATAATCAAAAATGGGCGGATAAGGGCGGAGAATATCAGAGAAGGGCAAAGACAGGCGGAGAAGGGCAAAGACAGACGGAGAAGAGAAAAGACGGGGAGAAGGGCAATGACTGGTGGAGAAGAGCAAAGGGCTGCAAAGAACGGCAAAGACAGGTGGAGAAGGGCGGAGAATATCGGAGAAGTGCAAAGAAGGGCAAAGATGGGCGGAGAATATCAGAGAAATGCAAAGAAGGGCAAGGACGGGCGGCGAAGGGCAAGGACGGGCGGCGAAGGGCAAGGACGGGCGGCGAAGGGCAGGGACGGGTGGCGAAGGGCAAGGCCGGGCAAAGACAAGGGGAGATGGGCAAAGACGGGCAGAGAAGGGTGGAGAATATCGGAGAAGTGCAAAAAAGGGCAAAGACGGGTGGAGAAGGGCAAAGACAGGCGGAGAAGGGCAAAGACCGGGGAAAAGTACAATGACTGCTGGAGAAGAGCAAAGAACTGCGGAGAACGGCAAAGACAGGTGGAGAAGGACGGAGAATATCGGAGAAGAGCAAAGAAGGGCAAAGACGGTCGGAGAAGGGCAAAGACGGTCGGAGAAGCGCAAAGAAGGACGGAGAAGTGCAGAGAATATCGGAGAAGTGCAAAGATGGGCAAAGAGGAGCGGAGAAGGGCAAAGAAGTTTGGAGAAGAGCAAAGAAGCTTTGAGAAAGGGCAAAGACGGGTGGAGAATTGCAAAGATGGGAGGAGAAGGATGGAGAATATCGGATATTGGCAAAGACGGGCGGAGAAGGGCAAAGACGGGCGGAGAAGGGCAAAGACGGGCGGAGACAAACAAAGACGGGCGGACAATTGCAAGAAAGGGCAGAAAAAGGCTAAGACAGGTGCACAAGTTCAAAGACAGTTGGACAAAGGCAAAGACGGGCAGACAAAGGCAAAGACGGGCGGACAAAAGCAAAGACGGGAGCACAAGTGCAAAGAGAGTCGGACAAGTGCAAAGAAGGTGTGACAAGTGGAAAGATGTGCGGAGAAGGGCAAAGACGGGCACACAAGGGCAAAAACAGGCGGACAAGAACAAAGATGGGGGGAGAAGGGCAAAGATGGGGGGAGAAGGGCAAAGACAGCCGGAGAAGGGCAAAGACGGCCGGAGAAGGGCAAAGACGGGCGGACAAAGGCAAAGACGGGAGCACAAGTTCAAAGACGGTCGGACAAAGGCAAAGTAGGGCGGACAAGGGCAAAGACGGGTGGAGAAGGTCAAAGACAGTCGGACAAGTGCAAAAACAAGTGGAGAATAACAAAGACGGCCGGAGAAGGGCAAGGACGGCCGGAGAAGGGCAAAGACGGGTGGAGAAGAGTAAAGACAGGCGGAAAACTGCAAAGAAGGGTGGACAAAAGCAAACACAGGCGCACAAGTGCAAAGAAGGGCAAAGACAGTTGGACAAGGGCAGAAACAGGCGGACAAGAACAAAGACGGCGGTAGAAGGGCAAAGACGGACAGAGAAGGGCAAAGACAGGCGGACAAGAACAAAGACGGGGGGAGAAGGGCAAAGACGGGCAGAGAAGGGCAAAGACGGGCAGAGAAGGGCAAAGACGGTCGGACAAGAGCAAAGACTGGCGGACAAGTGCAAAGACAAACGGACAAGTGCAAAGAATGTCGGAGAAGGACAAAGATGGGCAGAGAAGTGCAAAGACGAGCAAAGACGGGCGTAGAAGCACAAAGTTGGTCGGAGAAGAGCAAAGACATGAGGAGAAGGGCAAAGATGGGCGGAGAAGGGAAAAGATGGGCGGAGAAGGGCAAAGATGGGTGGAGAAGGGCAAAGACAGGCGGAGATAGGCAAAGAAGTGCGGAGAGTGGCAAAGATGGGCGGAGAAGTGCAAAGACGAGCGGAGAAGGGCAAAGACGGGTGGAGAAGTGCAAACAAGTGCGGAGAATGCAGGGACGGGCAGAGAAGTGCAAAGACGTGCCAAGAAGAGCAAAGACAGGCGCAGAAGGGTAAAGACGGGCTCACAAGTGCAAAGACGGGGGGAGAAGGGCAAAGACGGGAGGAGAATGGCAAAGACGGGAGAAGTGCTGAGAATAACGGAGAAGGGCTAAGACGGGCGAAGAAGGACGGAGAATACAGAAGAATGGCACAGACAGACGGAGAAGGCAAAGACGGGTGCACAAGTTCAAAGACGGTTGGACAAAGGCAAAGAAGTGCGGACAAGGGTAAAGATGGGCTGAGAAGGGCAAAGATGGGTGAAGAATGGCAAAGAGGAGCGGAGAAAGGCAAAGACGGGCAGACAAAGGCAAAGACGGGCGGACAAAGGCAAAGACGGGAGCACAAGTTCAAAGACGGTCGGACAAGTGCAAAGAAGGTGTGACAAGGGCAAAGATGTGCGGAGAAGGGCAAAGACAGGCACACAAGGGCAAAAACAGGCAGACAAGAACAAAGACGGGGGGAGAAGGGCAAAGATGGGGGGAGAAGGGCAAAGACGGCCGGAGAAGGGCAAAGACGGCCGGAGAAGGGCAAAGACGGGCGGAAAAAGGCACAGACAGGTGGACAATTACAAAGACGGGCGGACAAAGGCAAAGTAGGGCGGACAAGGGCAAAGACGGGTGGAGAAGGTCAAAGACGGTCGGACAAGTGCAAAAACAAGTGGACAATAACAAAGACGGGGGGAGAAGGGCAAGGACGGCCGGAGAAGGGCAAGGACGGCCAGAGAATGGCAAAGACGGGTGGAGAAGGGCAAAGACGGGCGGACAGTTGCAACAAAGGGTGGAAAAAGGCAAAGACGGGCGGACAATTGCAACAAAGGGCGGAAAAAGGCTAAGACGGGTGCACAAGTTCAAAGACGGTTGGACAAAGGCAAAGAAGTGCGGACAAGGGTAAAGATGGGTTGAGAAGGGCAAAGATGGGTGAAGAATGGCAAAGAGGAGCGGAGAAAGGCAAAGACGGGCAGACAAAGGCAAAGACGGGCGGACAAGGGAAAGACGACCGCAGAAGTGCAAACACGGGAAGACAAGGGCAAAGACGGGCGGAGAGTGGCAAAGACGGGCGGAGAAGGGCAAAGAAGGGTGGAGGAGGGCAAAGACGGGAAAAGGAAGGCATAGACAGGCGGAGGAGGGCAAAGACGAGCGGACGAGAGCAAAGACGGGCGGACGAGGGCAAAGACGGGCGGACGAGGGCAAAGACGGGCGATCGAGGGCAAAGACGGGCGGAGAAGTGTGGAGAATACCGGAGAAGTGCAAAGACGGGCAGAGAAGGACAATGACGGGCGCACAACTTAAAAGACATTCGGACAACGGCAAAGAAGTGCGGACAATGGCAAAGATAGGTGGAGAAGGGCAAAGACGTGCGGAGAAGGGCAGAAACAGGTCGACAAGAACAAAGAAGGGGGAGAAGGTCAAAGACGGACAGAGAAAGGCAAAGACGGGTGGACAAGTGCAAAAAGGTTTAGACAAGGGCAAAGACAGTCTGAGAAGTCCAGAGAATACCGGAGAAGTGTAAAGACGGGCGGAGAAAGGCAAAGACGGGTGGACAACTGCAAAAAAGGGCGGAAAAAGGCGAAGACGGGTGCATAAGTTCAAAGACGGTTGGACAAAGGCAAAGAAGTGTGGACAAGGGCAAAGATGGGCTGAGAAGGGCAAAGATGGGTGAAGAATGGCAAAGAGGAGCGGAGAAAGGCAAAGATGGGCAGACGAGGGCAAAGACGGGCGGACAAGAACAAAGACGTGCGGAGAAGGGCAAAGAAGGGCGGAGAAGGGCAAAGATGGGGAGAGAATGGCAAAGACGGGCGGAGAATGGCAAGGACGGAGGGACAATTGCAAAGAAGGGGGGACAATTGCAAAGACGGGTGCACAAGTTCAAAGACGGTTGGACAACGGCAAAGAAGTGCGGACAAGGGCAAAGACGGGCGGAGAAGGGCAAAGACCGGAGGACAATTGCAAAGGCGGGAGGACAACGGCAAAGATGGGCGGAGAACGGCAAAAACGGTCGGACAAGGGCAAAAAAGCGTGGACAAGAACAAAGACGGGGTGAGAAGGGCAAAGTCGGGTGGACACGTGCAAAGAGGTTTAGACATAGGCAAAGACAGTCTGAGAAGTCCGGAGAATACCAGAGAAGGGCAAAGACGGGCGCAGAAGGGCAAAGACGGGCGCAGAAGGGCAAAGATGGGCGGAGAAGGGCAAAGACGGGCGGAGAAGTGCGGAGAATAATGGAGAAGGGCAAAGACAGGAAGAGGAAGGCAAAGTCGGGTGGAGAAGAGCAAAGACAGGTGGAAGAAGGCAGAGAGAACCGGAGAAAAGCAAAGAAGTGCAGACAGTGTCAAAGAAGTTCAGATATTTACAAAGAAGTGCAGAGAGTGGCAAAGACGGGCGAAGAAGGGCAAAGACAGGCAGAAAAGAACAAAGACGGGGGGAGAAGGGCAAAGACAGACAGAGAAGGGCAAAGACGGGTGGAGAAGTGCAAAAAGGTTTAGACAAGGGCAAAGACAGTCTGAGAAGTCCGGAGAATACTGGGGAAGTGCAATAACAGGTGGAGAATGGCAAAGACAGGTGGAGAAGGGCAAAGACAGGTGGTGAATTGAAAAGACTGTCGGAGAAGGGCAAAGACGGGCGGAGAAGACCAAAGACGGATGGAGAAGAGCAAAGATGGGCGGAGAAGGGCAGAGACGGGCGGAGAAGGGCAGAGACGGGCGGAGAAGGGCAGAAACGGGCGGAGAAGGACAAAGACGGGCAGAGAAGGACAAAGACGGGCAGAGAAGGACAAAGACGGGCAGAGAATTGCAGAGAGTTCGGGGGAAGGGCAAAGTGGGTCGGAGAAGGGCAAAGACGGGCGGAGAAGGGCAAAGACGGGCGGAGAAGGGCAAAGACGGGCGGAGAAGGGCAAAGACGGGCAGAGAAGGGCAGAGAGTTCGGGGGAAGAGCAAAGTGGGTCGGAGAAGGGCAAAGACGGGCGCAGAAGGGCAAAGACATGCGGACAAGGGCAAAGACATGCGGACAAGGGCAAAGACGGGCGGAGAAGGGCAAACAAGTGCGGAGAATGCAACGACGGGCAGAGAAGTGCAAAGACGTGCCAAGAAGAGCAAAGACAGGCGCAGAAGGGCAAAGACGGGTGGAAAAGGGCAAAGACGGGCAGAGATATGCAAAGACGGACGAAGAAGGGCCAAGACGGGCGGAGAGGGGCAAAGACGGGCAAAAAAGCGCAAAGACAGGCGGAGAAGGGCAAAGACGGGCGGAGAAGAGTAAAGACAGGCGGAAAACTGCAAAGGAGGGCGGACAAAAGCAAACACAGGCGCACAAGTGCAAAGAAGGGCAAAGACGGTTGGACAAGGGCAGAAACAGGCGGACAAGAACAAAGACGGTGGTAGAAGGGCAAAGACGGACAGAGAAGGGCAAAGACAGGCGGACAAGAACAAAGACGGGGGGAGAAGGGCAACGACGGGCAGAGAAGGGCAAAGACGGGCAGAGAAGGGCAAAGACGGGCAGAGAAGGGCAAAGACGGGCGGAGAAGGGCAAAGACGGGAGGAGAAGGGCAAAGACGGGAGGAGAAGGGCAAAGATGGGAGGAGAAGGGCAAAGACGGGCACAGAAGTGCAAAGAAAGGCGGACAATTGCCAAGACGGTTGGACAAAGACAAAGACGGTTGCACAAGTGATAAGACGGGCGGACAATGGCTAATAAGGGCTGACAAATGCAAAGACGAGTGGAGAAGGGCAAAGCGGGTGGAGAAGGGCAAACAAGTGTGGAGAATGCAAAGACGGGCAGAGAAGTGCGAAGACATGCTAAGAAGAGCAAAGACGGGCGCAGAAGGGCAAAGACGGGCTCACAAGTGAAAGATGGGCGGAAAAGGGCAAAGAAGTGCAGAGAGTGGCAAAGAAGTGCGGATAGTGGCAAGGAAGTGAGGAGAGTTGCAAAGACATCCGGAGAGTGGCAAAGACTGGTTGAGAAGGGGAAAGAAGGGCGGAGTATGGGAAAGACGAGCGGAGAAGAGTAAAGGTAGGCGAACAAAGGCAAAGAAGGTTGCACAAGGGCAAAGACGGGCGGAGAAGGGCAAAGACGGTCGGACAAGAGCAAAGACTGGCGGACAAGTGCAAAGACAAACGGACAAGTGCAAAGAATGTCGGAGAAGGACAAAGATGGGCAGAGAAGTGCAAAGACGAGCAAAGACGGGCGTAGAAGCACAAAGTTGGTCGGAGAAGAGCAAAGACATGAGGAGAAGGGCAAAGATGGGCGGAGAAGGGAAAAGATGGGCGGAGAAGGGCAAAGATGGGTGGAGAAGGGCAAAGACAGGCGGAGATAGGCAAAGAAGTGCGGAGAGTGGCAAAGATGGGCGGAGAAGTGCAAAGACGAGCGGAGAAGGGCAAAGACGGGTGGAGAAGTGCAAACAAGTGCGGAGAATGCAGGGACGGGCAGAGAAGTGCAAAGACGTGCCAAGAAGAGCAAAGACAGGCGCAGAAGGGTAAAGACGGGC